>NW_010134252.1:0-19466 GCF_000699245.1 Pterocles gutturalis | reverse complement strand
TTCCTGCTGTACACACATGCACCTGCATACCTTTGTACTCCAACACTGGCTGAGCAGACTATTGAATGAATTCATATTATCAAAACTGGCCAATATTTTCCAGTGTTTTAGAAGCAACATTAGGCAAACTGAACCTCCTTCTCCTATAACACAGTCAAATACAATGCTGTTTTGGCAAAGTGTGCACTTTCAGCACTTTTTAAAAAATATTTTTAAAAGAATGGTTTTAAAAACTCATTTAATTAAAAAAAAAAAAAAAAAAAAAAAAAAAAAGCAATGTTCCAGGACAAGGTTCAAAGAAAAGGGAGTAAGCAGTAAGTCCCTCTGTTTCAGGGGTGAAATCCAGGGAGCTACTGGCAAAGAATTTCCTGTGCTTTGTGAAGCAGGGCGACATTTCACCTGGCATTGTAATTTCTTATAAATGAAGGAAATTGGAAATTATGAACTTGGTCTTTTGCTTTTATATATCATAACCTCTCTTTCCAGTGTCATTTTGTGCACTGGTATTGATTAAAAGGTACAAATTCACCCGGTTCACTTGAGAACCAACCTCAAGAATATTTTTCTTCTCTATTACATTGTTTTGCTTGTGCCATGGTCCCATCCCCACTAAAAGATCCCAGCCCCATTTGAAAGAGCAAGTGAGAAGCAGCAGTGAACTGAGCTGATAAGCTCTGCCGTGCCCATGCTGGTTTTGCGGAACTCAGAGAGAGATGTCATATCACCAGTTCTTTGGAGTGAACATTGACTGTCACAAGGTTTGGCATTTCTAGTCAATCTAGATATAATTTGAAAATCTTCCACTTTTGAAAGCTGTCTTTCCTTTAGAATAAGGCATAGTAGAGAGAAACAAGGCTGATTCACTTTATTACAGGTCAAGTTCCAGCTAGCAGTGAAATTCACATTAAAAAGTCAGTGTAAAACTGGTTGGTTCTTGGTCTCTGACCTTGGTCTCTTCTTTGTCTTGACTTTCCCTTATCACAGTAAAAAAAAGTTATTTGAACAGCAGTACTTCAAAATACATCTTTTCTAAGGGCCCACAATTGTTAAGACATCTTACATTTCAGGACTACAGATGTCCAGATTGTATGAAAGTCTTGTTAGGTAACAGAAGTGAGATTTTCAGTTTATGCCAAACTGAAAAAAAGTTGGCATATCAGAAATGAAATAACGCTAAAAGATGTGGTTAAAGACTCTTTCAAGTGACTAGGGGTTTCTGTTTAATGAGTTAACCTTGCTGCACCACCAAACCCGTGTATAGGTCTCACTTTCCAAGAAAATTATTATGGAAGAAGGTGATTCTGTTTTATGTTTGACATTTACTCTTTGTTATTCTTTTCTGTATAAGCCCAGAGCTGGTAAGACTTGTATGTACATGTTTAACATAAGGCCCAAAAACAATTCTTGGGGCTATTGAGACTAATGCTGGACATAGACCTCAAAAATGAGAGCTGTAATGGGAGAGTACAATGTCCTAAGAGTTGTGTTTAAAAAAAATAATTTTCTTCACTAGAGTATTACTGAATATGTGTTACTCAATATTGCTGTCAGTGCAGAAACTATGTCTCATTAAAGGCAATGGCCACAGTCTCCTGGACTTCCCTGCTCATTGTGCCATAGGTGGCAGCATGTGCTGTTGGACACATAAGAAGACTGGGCGAAAGAGAGACATGAAGTTGGAGGCAGCAACAGCCTTTTTAACATTTTATTTTTCTGCTGGAATCACTAGAGGATGTGAACAAGACATATTTCAACCATAAATGTAGCTCTGACCTGTGATTTCTAGGTGGAAAGGCTAGGCATTTCACCCACCAAATCAAGTAGGTGTGTGTGTGTCTTTAAATAATTCGTTACAAAACATGGAGATGCAGCTGAGAGAACAAGCGAAAAGTTTCACTGAACTATTTTCCATGGAAATACAGAGATGTTTTGAACATTGTTGTATGTCTTTAACACATAGGACAGCATTAAGTAACTGAAGAAACATTAAAAATGTCATTACAGAAATCAAAAATCACAAAAAAACTTCTAAGAAATACACCAGCTCTTTTAGCAAGTGTGAGATGGAACAGGAGGGATACCTAATGAGATGTTTCATTGCTGTACTTTTGAAATTGTTTGCATATGTGCTTTCATGTCATTGAGAACTTATAAACTTTTGCTGTACTGTGTTCTATAACAGGATAAAACCACTAATACAATTGTGCATCAGCATGCCTTGATTTGCCAGTAGACCTTCAATAAATTTTCTAATAGGCCAATGTTCATGCATTTGTCTCACATACATGACGCTATTGTCAGCAAACCTGAAACTAAGCACTGTAGTTAAAAAAATATAAAATTATATGTTGTCAATTAATTTCACATTTTAATTTTTCTTAAAAAAAGACCACTCAAAACCTTTAGGGATTTAATAAAAGGAAGGGCACTGAATGAGGCAGATGCTTTTTGGAATATCCCAGAGAGTTGTGATAGTGAGACAGTTTTGCTCATATGCTTCATTTCACACTTTCTCAAAGGTTTTTATTGATTTGGTTAAAGTGTTGTATACGCATAACATTGCCAATAGCAGAGTATTAAGATGTGTTACCTGTGATAGCACTGTAGCTATGAGTTTATTTGGAATCCTTCGCTATGCAACAAAACATCTTGTGTTGACAGCCTTATGGAAAACTAGGTAATTGCTGGTCGTTTACCACCTAGTTTATCCCCTTTAAAAGAAAGCTCTGTACTTGGGTAATACATTTATTTGTGCAGTAATTTTGGTTTACCAAGACACCAGTCTTTCAAGCTTCCACCTTTGGACCTTGCCTCTCATGCTAGTGACAGTGTTCCTGTTCTTGCAGATGGCACTTGAGTGTGTGTTCACCTTTGTTCCTACTCCTGTAAATTTCATTTGCAGCTATGCACTTATTTTGTAATCCACAAATAATCTATTACACCTGATGTTTCTTCTGCACTTTTTCTTGTATCACCAGTAGATTTACTGATAAGGCAGTGTTCTTACCATTTACTTTTGTTTAAGAATTTGTGTTTCTGCATCTTGATGATACATTTTTTCTTTAGTGACAAAGGATCACTGTTTTAAGCAGTTTCAGTACAGATGGCAAGTATAACTAGACAATGAGAACGTAATCCAAAGGAATATGCAGAGAAAACAATAGCTATATGCCTATATAGCTTAAGTCTGTGGCTTTTATTCTTTATAAATTGTAGTAGATATACAGCAATGTCAGTTTCACTTGTACATCTTGTTTCAGATCTGCCTTTTGGTGGAAATAGTGTGGAATAAGTGGAATATGCTGCTACTTCTTATATATTCACATCCATTTTAGTTTTAGAAAAGGTCACTCAAAACTGAATGTTACTGAACTACATTTACATCAGAGATCAGTGTTATGCTCCACTATTCCAAGGTAATAATTGAATGCCATGTAGCGATCTTAGTGACACTTAACTGTAGCACAGAAACATTCCACTTCAGGATTATCACTGACAGAAACAGTAAAGCTGTGGTGCTTGTCAACTTGCAAAGATTCAGGTTTTAATAAATACTTATTTTTATATATTATACCAAACCAATCTTCTGAATAAGTAGATATCGACTCATCAGTGTTTACAGCAAATGTAAGTATTTTTCATGCCTACGTTCAAAAATCTTTTATTTTTCCCATTTTCCATGGAGTCTTGCATTTAAATGAGATAATTCTCTAAGGAAGGACAAATCCAGGAACATAACAAACTTTCCTTTCTTTTAGGTTCCATTAAGTCGGTGTTTTCCTTCCCTCCTCCTTCTCTCCTTTGAAAAAGCAAATAAATATTTATTTTGGTGCAAAATAAAGGCAATCACTCTACCACACTTTTTTTTGGTTTATTTTTTTTTTCCTAGTGTGTAAGGTCAGGGCAGCTACGTTGCCTTTTTTGTGTTTTGGTCTGGGGTCGTAAAATACTCATTTTGTAGACCTTTGCCTTGTCAAGTAAGCATAAACCAGCTAAGAAAAACAAACCATTTAAGATTGTGCTGTTTGGACTCTGTACATTAGTATTTTGTGCTCTCAGTTGTTAACCATGAAATGTCTGCTCATATGTAGCCAAATAAGCATGCAGAAGAATAAACTGCCCTTTTCCCCAAAGCTTTAAACAGAGAGGATACATTAATAAGTACACTCCAACTAAGAAAGCTCATCGGTTTTGTTATAGAAAGTCTTTGTTTATAATTTTAAGACTTCCCTGGAATTTCAAAAAACAGCTGCATGAAAAATTTTAAAACCTCACTAAAACTTTATTGAAGTATAAGAATGAGCTTGTATATTAAGTTTAAATCTAGTTGGTATGACACTAGATCATTTTTGTTCTGCGTTTTCTTTTCTCTTTGTTCAGTAGGTTTGGAGAAGGTAGCATTCCCATCCACGTGGCTGACCTTAGCAAACCTTTTTATCAATAAAACACTGAAGCTCAGTGTTAAAAATGCTCTAATACTGTATTTGCAGTTGCAGCTTTACACCTGCATAGTGTATATCTGTGTCTATATAATAATTCTGAAGAAGTGAGTGATGTCTAAAGTTTAAGTTGTGTTGGTTTCCAACATTTCATGGTAGCATTTCATTCTCAGCACCTGTTTGTGGTTTACAACACTTCTTCTGTGTTGTAAAAAAGTAGCAGGTGCTAGAAAAAATGGATGAGTAGAGCAGAGACAAGTTTCTAAACTAATCATAACAGTGGTGTCCATAGTCTAATGTCGGACAATGTGGTAAATGGGTGGTACCTCTAAATGATTGAGCATTTAGCAGAAAGACTAACACAAGAAACCTCTTTGCAGAGTTCAAACTCTCTGTACTTTGTTTTGAAATAATTCTAAACTTTATTTGAATGCCAGTCTAAAAAGTTATATTTTCTTAATTTGTAGTTTTCTGTTTCAGAAGAATTACTCTGCATGGCTGCATAAGATGAATAGATTAGTTATTCAACCTGTTGCCTTTGGTGACTGTCGTTGCACTAAAGACTTGTAAATATCCATATGTTTATAGAAAATTGTCAGCTTCTATATTAATTCAGAGCTAGTTTATTTCTTTTCCTTTCTCCTTCCAAATGATTGGATTTTACCAAGAGACCAAACCGTGGTTACAAAATGCATCTTCCAATGTGTGCTTCATATTTTATCTGACAGTGTCTCTTTTAATTTTGTACTTTTTGTTCCCAAGAAGTGTTTAATGACCATTTGGAAGTAAGTTTAATATTCATGTTTTGTGTGTTTAGTGTTGTTCTTTTCAATATGAAGATGTTGTGGTTTTATGTAGAAAGTGTAAGGCAAAGTTTCTGTTAGCCTTCCTTCTTGCATTACTGACTTTTCTTGTTCTTGCATGTAATCAGTGCAAGTTCATCTGTGGTATAAGATGATAGGTAACTGCTCAGATCCGTAAACCTCTTGTAAATTCTTGAATAGCATGAAGCCAAAAGTAGTGCGTAAGTATAAAATTCCACAGGGCTTACAAATTTGTATGCTCTTACTAAGTATAAGCTTGGGCTTTATGTAACTCTGGTATAGGATTTCCACATAAACAATTTCAATACTCACCTAGTGTTTTCTCGTTTTAATTAATTCTGACATGCATTTTCTGTTTAAATGAAATGTTGAGAATCCTGCTTTGATGCATTAATTTCTTCCAGTGCACACTTCGGAGCGTCATGTAAAGATTATGATTTATAATGAAGTTCATTGAATGTGATTCATTTCTTAGTAGTCTCAGAGCACGTTATAGTTGGAGAATTATACCTAAAATTAATTTAAAAATTAAACAGTAAAGTAGTGACAATCATCAACTATTCATCAAGTGTAAAAAGCTTTCATCTAAGAAATCATTAATAACTCTCTGAGAATCACCAAAACACTTTGTAAATACGCATTACCATCCTGTCATTGTGTAGAGTTGTATTAACAAGAATCTTTAACATTGAAGCTGACACCATTTCCACTGCAACTGATAAGGGCGTTGTAGCCAACACGATACCATGGGGGGCATAGGTGGTCACACCCTCTGCTTTACACACACAGCTTAGATACAAAGGACCAAAGTGAGCTGTGGTTCCTTGCAGAAGGGCTAGAGAAACTAAAGTCACCCCCATATCCTCTCTGAGGCAAGTGATGACACTTTACGTAACACCACTGCTTGATGTACAAGGAGATGAAATAGGAGAAATAATGCATGTCAAGAAGCAGTGCAGGAATGTATTGAAAAGAAAGTGCTTGACGGCACACAGGAGGGTAGAACACAAAAGTTTAGCATTAGCTGTACTGTGAAATGTGAATATGGAAAACTGCCAGGTTTTCCAATGGCTAAATTAAGTTTGTACTATCTTCCACTCCTGCTAACCTTGCAGGGCCAACACAGCCAGGAGGGTGCGACCCAGCTCTCCTCTCTTTCTTCCCTATCAACAAGACTGTTTTGCAATTTCCATTTAGATCTGTATGTGCATCCCCTCTGATGGCACTGGAGTTGCACAGCTATTACTAATAACATAATCTGAAAACCGTCAGCCTGTTACATATTATTAGCCATGTAATTTGTCTTGCAGAAACGTTTTTACTGCTGATAAAGTACTTCAGTTTCTTGAATATGGCTCCACTAACATATTTACCAAATTGTCCTGTGACTCAGGCTGACCTCAGAGATCTTTATTGTCTTCTCTGTGTCAAGTGTACATGGAACATGCTTCTGTGTGTCTTCATATTGTGATTGACCTATGTATAATGAGATCTTGACACAGCCAAAAGAATAACCACTCTCCTCCACAACCATTGGTGTCCCTCTGACAGGTTCAGCATGCTTTATAGCACAACAGCACAAAGGGATTGCAGTAACAGTGAAGCAGTAAGGCCATTTAGTAGGTCAGAGGAATTTAAATAGTACGATTTGAAGGAGGTCGGTGCAGTAATGTTAGCACAGTAGCTTCCCATGTCAAATGGCTTTTATTTAAATAATTGCTCAATTTGTTGGTCTCAACATTGTTTGTGGAGGACTCTTGACCCACTGAAATACATCGTGCAGCAACACGAGAGAGCAACATCTGCTCCAGAAAAAAGCAGAAATACAGCAAAAGGGCATGTTACTCCTGAGGTGAGAGACAGGGAGGAGAGAGCAGGATGGAGCAGTCCCTGAAATGTTTGCTGGATTAGACTGCACCCAGGCAATTCTAATTCATTCTACAATGAGTAAATGGAGCTGAGCTCTGCTGTCATCCTGTTTGGCAGTATTCATATGCTGAAGAGTTGTCAAAGGATAATCATAAATAAAAGGAAATAATCCAAACCATCAGACATGTAGTTTCAAAGTGGAATATAGAGATTAACTTTATTGACTTGCATGAATGCTAAAAAGAGCTGCATGGTTAAATCCTCAAGCATTACTGTTATTCCACCACACTCTCCCTGGGGTTTCCTAGAGCTTATCATCTATATTCTTCTGTGAATATAGTTTAGCAAGTGTCTATAGATTAAAGATATAGGATTTAGATAAGTGTTTAGGTTTCCTACAGATGGAATATTGTATGGTTGCAAGGGAGAGGACAGAAAGTTTATCTTGTGTTTCAAATTATGATGAACTGCAAGTGGATTTAGGACACAAAGATGACCCAAACACCTTGCAAAATATTACTCTATAGTTTTCTGGGCTCTGTGTGAATTAGCACAGTCCTGTTTATGTTTCTGTGGCAAAAGCTTTTTTCAGGGTTTTTTATGCTTGCTCATTTTCCAATTACACTTAATTGACATTATATTGGATAATGGAAAAAGTTAAATCTGAGCTTTCATCATTTTGGCAATGTGTTCTTTTGTTTAATTATTGTCATTAATTTGGGATTTTAATTTGCATTTTAATAAGTTTAATTGAGCAATCAGTGAATATTTATTGTTAGAACAATTAGTTTGGGATTTTCAAAAAAGTACTGAAAAAAAAATCTATTCCAACCAGCAGTCCAGGTGAGAAAAAATACCTCTAATGTACAATGAATTTTAAAAGAAGTATATTATCTTTCTGTATAGATCTGAACACAAAGGAAGATCTAAAAATTGTTTGTAGCAAGGAAAATAAATCAGAGCATTATGATGGAGACAGCACAATCCACAAGGCATAGAGAAAAATAAGCCCCTGAGTTTAGGTCAACTGATCAAAAATATTTGTCTATAAGATATTAACAACCCAGGTTACTACTTTATAGGCAACAGATTTTTCATGTAGGAAGTAAAACTGGCTTGAACCATGTTCCTGACATTTTTGCTTATGCAGAACTGTGTGTAATTTGAGATTGTCTTGCAATTAATAATTTTTCCACTAGATGGCACAAAAAAATCAATCATTCTCTTCCCATAACAGCAGTGTTATTTCCTGTATTTTGATTATGACGGACAGGTAGGCCTTAATAGCCTACTAAGCAATTATAATATAATGTTCTCAGTTGAGAGTTTGGTGTTTGTTATTGTACATTAATAACTGAGAGATAAGTGTGTGGCGGGGGGGTGGGGACTTCTTATTTGTTGACTAGGGGACACAAAACAGTATTACTGTAGCTGAGTTGTTTTTAACTAATATACATAAATATTCATGGAACTCACATGAATTAAATTAAAAAGGCATCTGTTACCCCATGAGGGACTTAGTGCTACAATGGGCACTTAATGCTCAATTGGAAAACAATGTCTGAAAAAAAAAACTCAACCCAATCCTTCTTCATGTAGCTAAGATACTAAAATTTTTAATAAATCCCTGGTGGAGTCCACTGAAATATTAAGCATAATGAGCTTATGGGGGTGAAAAAAAGGACTAGGATAGGCAGCAGCAGTTTCAATCTGTGTTTTTTGCAGGTTGCACTGAAAGATACCTTCATAACTGGATAGTGTGAAATGTCACGGTCTATCTTGGCAATTAGGAATTGCTGGAGGAAGTAACACAGAATATGATGAGTACAGTTTACAACAGGTAAACATGTAAGCATGGTCTAAAGGGAATCCATGAGAAATAACAGTAGGTTTTAATCACACTTACTCAAAATCTTTCTGAAGCAAGCAACCTGTCTGAGGCTTGCCTTTAGAGATGTATCATCACTGGGCTATTTGCAGCCATCAGTACCTGGCATGTTTGTGTCTATGTCTGCATTTCCCAGATAGTGAAAGGACATTCTTCTCTTATAGAAAACACAAAAACGTGTATGTTTTTATTGCAGTTGTTCTTACTATTTAAAATCCCCAGACTGGCAACGGAGGAAATGAACCTCCTTTTTGTCCTATGCCTAGATGAGATCCAGTAGCAAGTTATTTCCTTCTTTCTCAGTCCTGCTGGTGTTGCTGGTCTGATTGCCAAGACTGAATGGGAAACAAGACCTTGAGATGCTGTTCATGATTTGTGATTTAGAGTTCTTGCGCTTTATGGGGGTTTGTTTAGTTCCACTCCAGAGCAACTGTAGCAAGACTGGGCAATGGTATGACAGAAGTTTTTATCAGCTTGTTGTGCAGGGCTAAGTGTAGTGCAAGCATGACAGCGTAGGTGGGGTGGGAGAAATAAGGTTTTTTGTTTTTCCGGAAGCCAAATATTCCAGTATTGAGAGTGTTTTGCATACTGGGAGACCTCACTGTCATTGATATCTTTGATACTACTGATAGAGGTTCTTATAGAAGTAAGTCAGCTCATAGCAAAAGTGCATCTGTCTCTCTAGGAATTGATTTTGTCATGGCTTATGTTTGACTTCTGTGATGTCATATTGTGAGGTAGATGAGTATGATATAAAGGCTTAAGAGTCCTAAAGTGCCATAATTTGTGGAGGTTTTTTTACATGAGAAAATTTACGTTATATACAACTGTTTTAGTGAGACACATTACCACGTACATTATTATAAATATGCTCAATTATGCTAATTTTAGGTAAATTGCTTGTCTAAAGAGGATTACTGAGAAACTAAATGCAGGACATGTCTGAACCAAAGTAAATGCAGTGAAATGTTTCAGGTTATTTAAATCTCTCGATCTTTTGAATTCCTGAATTACAGTACACTAATTACAGAGTCATTAGAGAGGTTTTGCTTTATTACAAAACCTGAAATTCTTTGAATTCTTTAAGCATAATGCTTTTGTTGTGTTTAAATATACAACAAAGTAGATTTCATCCCTGAACAAAAAGCCAAGGCAAAATCTTCTTGCCACAAGAATGACAGTGCTTCATTTTCATTTAAGTGATAGTCAGGGTAAACTTCATTCTCAATGCAGCGTTACAATATTGTAGTATTTTGGACTCGACTGTTTTATCCTACCTTCTGGGATCTCAAAGTACTTTACAAATAATCCTTGGGATTGGGAAGTGAAGTGACAGTGGTCACAATAAATGGAGATGGATTAATTTGTCTTGTTATAAATGAAAACCTTGATCTCTGTGTGCTTTCCCACAATATTTATTTTCTCCTCT
Source organism: Pterocles gutturalis (assembly GCF_000699245.1). NCBI lineage: Eukaryota > Metazoa > Chordata > Aves > Pterocliformes > Pteroclidae > Pterocles > Pterocles gutturalis. The sequence goes on along the minus strand of NW_010134252.1, from coordinate 9,017 downwards.
TGTGAGGGTGATGACTTGAGAAAAACAAAACTTTTTAGCCGTACTGTACAGAGTCATATTTAAACTGCTGTATCATAGAGTATGCCAGCTCTTGCTCTGTATTTCAGTATTGCAAAAGCTTCCGTTTCTAAACTCAGTTTATAACCTTTTTAATCAGGATTTTTCTATCCCATTTAATAGATAAAATTTATTACAGACTACAGCTACTGATGCAGTTTTCTAGCACTTCAGATCTTCTAGGTATCCAGATAACATAATCTTAGTGAACCACAGTTCTCCTCGGAGTATACCAACTCTGTTTAAAATATGGGTTACCTCAGTGAGTGGTTGAGTACAACTGCATCCCACTGAAAATCTCATTCTTCCACCAAATTGTTTTTTGCTAGGCTACCCCAATTCTTTTAGATTTTCCTGCCTCTTAGCAACTCTGTCTTTTAGTGAGGGATACATCGCTGCCCCTCAGACACTCCCCACTACATTTATTACATGAGATCTGGTTTCCTCCAGCCACCAGCTTCTTGCTCTTTTTGTTTGAAGACTTAGGGATTGTTTGTTTTTCCCCTCTTTGTTTACTTTAATAGGTAGTCACTGTGGTGGGTAAGCTTTGGTGTATTCATGCTGAACTCTATCTATAAATGCTTTACAAGAGGGTGTGAGTAATACTAGAGATGTGAGATACTTTAACCGTGGTGACTGGCCCAGGTTTATGGAAGGATTTTGCCACATTCTGTATGTTTGGGGTTTTTTTTTTACCAGAACCTGACCAAATTTTGTCCAAATCCTTCCTTCCCCACAGTTTTTGCTTTTTTTGACAACGATGAGATACAAAACCTGACACTTTCTTTGTTCGTTGTGAGTGATCTTTTTTTTTCTTCAATAAAGAGAAACAAGAGGCGGAGAGAAATGAATTTCAGAGAAATCATGTGAAGTGAAAGCAGCAGGTTTTGCATAGTTAGAGTAGGAGCTGTGACTCACAGTCAAAAAAGCAAGAAAGGGGAACTCAGAGCTAGACCGAGCAAGCCTGCTGCAGTTGCAAGTTACACTTTCTGAGAATAACAATATCCTCAAATAAACTAGTTCAGTTTACAGTGGCAGGGGTTTTCTGTGTGTGTGTCTCTGTGTGTTTGTGTAAGCTCACGTTCATTTCTTCTTCTCTGTATTTGGAATGCGTAATCAAATACACCTTCTCAGTGTATTCCAGAGATAAGGAGGTTTTCTGGGAGCCGCTTTCAGGGACTCAGTAAAGCACAAGGGCACTTCAGAAGTCTCCAAACATTCGAAGACTTTACCCAAGCTTGAACCAGACTGTCTGGAATATGTCCATCACCAGCTAAAGCTGTAATGAAAGAGATTTGAAAAGATATTCCTGCTTTCTTTGTGTTTTCAAATGACAATACTCCCCAACTTTCCTTTGTGCAGGAGTGTTTGGACAGAATCCTTAGGGGAAAACTGAGCAGCCAAACCACATGCTAGTTTACTGAGATACTACTAGGTGAATGAATAAATAATGGGTAGATAAATAATTGAGTCTCAGAATTTTTTTGATGTTGTAAACAAAGATTGAAAGCAGTCATTGGGGAAATCTTATTCATCTTATCTAGTACTCAGGATTCATTCCATTAGAAGTATTTTCTTCTGAAGTCACTATATGAATAAGCGCATGCTAGCTGTATTAATTCCATCTGTATTTCACAGCTGTAGATCATGCAATCTGGGTGTTGTTTTCACTGGGTACAGAATATCCTGGGCTCAGGGCAGTTCTGGCTGTTAACCTGTCGTCCAGTCTATCTCCATTTATTAAGGGTTTGTAAAAAGTAAATAAGACCATAACATTCTACTATGTTCCAGTGCAGATTAAGATGAAATTGGTCACACGTATTATATTGCAAGGCCTGAGAGCAGAGCTGGCAGAGAGGAAGCAGTGGGTGGTAGTGCTTAAACTGATGAGAATGTACTTGGCAGGACAGAGGGAAGCAAGGGTTTGCTCTCCACAGACCTTTCCCCTCTTCATCACAACAAAACTGAATTCCCTTGTTCTCTTTCACTTTCCACTATAAAGGACAACAATACTGAGACTTCCTCCACCCAGGATCATGTTCCTCTCCTGCCTGTTATGACCCAGAGACTGACATCTCTGACAGCCCCTTGGGGAGCTCTAACCTAGAGTCTATTCTGAGCGGAATTTTTCTCCATGTGCTGCAGGAAAGGTACAAATCAATAGTTTAATATTCATGGGCTCTTTGTGTTAAAGCACATTTAAAATCATTTAGGCAAGTCACTTAACACTTCTCTTTTAGTTTTATCAGCTGGTAAAATTAAGATCAGATCGCTGGGAACAGCTCTGGTTTGAGTGTCAACTCATCCTAAGGGAAGAGCACCTTAGCTGTGGTGTTGGCAAGCGTGGGCTGATTTGATTTCTGCCTAGATGACTCTCTAACACCCTCTGTCTTCAATCTCCATGTCACATCAGAAGACAGAGGTAAACTCATAGCCCCAGGCATTGTGTGGGAAGAGGTTTTACAGGCACATTAGCCCATAATCTCTGGCACCCGTGCCGCAGCCTTGGCACCCTGAGCACTGCCTGCACTGTAGCTCCTCTGCTGCTCCCTGAGCTCTGCAGAGTCATGAAATGCCAGGGGGAGGAGGGGACAAAAAGTGATGCCTCTCCCTCCCAGGCCCCATCTCTTGTATTTACAAAGGGTCTTCCCTTGATGAGACATCATGCACTTGTATTTCCAACCTGTAGTTCTCCTTTACAGGAGAGTCCAAGGGGAGAGTGTTTGAAGGCAGGGAGACGAACTTGTATCTAGAGTCTATGTATCTAGTCTCTGTCATAATTCTCTAGCCCTTTAATGATTGACAGGACTTTTAACGATGGCAAGAGGAAGCAAACTCTTGAGTTTCAGAGTCTGCAATGGACTCTAGACTGAAAAGACTGTGACTTCTGTTTCTTAAATGACCATGTGGAAGTACTTGTGAAAACAAAAATTTTTGAAGCAGTAAACCATAAACTACGTTCAGTGGGAAGTGGATATGTATACACTAACATAATGTACATACATGTTTGTGTGTGTGTGTTGACATGTGTGTGTTTGTTTATATGCGTGTGTACCTCTATAGCATGTGTTTCAGGCAGATAATTGCACACCTAGAAATGCTGGGTCGTTTTTAGGCAAAGCATGTTGAAGCAGGACATTTCTCTCTTTAGCTGGAAAGAACACAAAATTCACTTTTGGAACAGATTGGACTTCTTTTCTCTGTTCCCAGACATTGTTGTATTTTCTGTGTAGTATTTGCTACTCCTATTTCCATCAAGTATTCCTCATCACTTCAGAAAGCAATTTGGAACAACTTGGATGAAAGCTACCAAATAGAAATACACTTTAAGGGTAAAAAAACCCCCACGTTTAAAGTGTTGTAGATAGTTTCATCCTCTTAGAACAAAGTGCTTATAACAATGTGTTTGGAAAACTACTGGGCTTATGGCACTTACTTTCAGCAAAGAAAGACAATGTCTTTTGTGTTACTCACATTTATCTGCCAAGACTCTTTTATAAAGAGATCACAGGAGACCTTTCTTTCAAGGCTATAATAGCAGACTATTTTGTATAATCTTAGAGGTGAACTAAATGGGAGCTCAAACTGCTGAGTGTCTCTGAAAATCAGGCCAATTTTGCTTAGGTACTTCACTTGCATTTTCTCACATAATTGAAACTTTGGCTTGAACCTTTTAAATATCTTGTGAACACTGATATTTGATTTAAACTGTCTTAGAATATATTTTTCTGGAGCTTTTTCGGCTGCATATCTGAGGATACTTAGTCATTATTTTAGCATTTCATGGGAACTCCAGCAGTAACAGAAAGTAATGTGTGGATTGTAGGACGCTGCTGGTTTTACATCTGTCTTCTAAGCGAGTCAGACTGTGCATACAATGGATATAATGAGGTGAGGTGAGTTTCAGCAACTGCAAAAAGCATTCCTTTCTACTTGTACTCTTCTTCCTTAGTATGCAGATCATGTACAATGCATGGTGCAGAGTCATTGATGTAATTGCCAAGTTTCCAGCATCATGTTATGATTCATCTATAAAGAGTCAGTTATTGGAAAACCTAACAAATAACAGTCCTATTTTAGACCAGTCTAAGACACAGGAGGTTCAACATCATTTTGTTGCATCTATAGAACAAAAAATATGCATGGCCCTGGCTTCTCTGAAAATTAATATCTTCCTTTGCAGAAATAAAAGGATCATCTCACAGGAGTTTAACGTAGCCCAAAACATTTTTCTCCCCAGGTAGATTGATTTACATCAACAAGCAAGAAAACTTGACACTATTTTTTTATTACTAGTAGTAGTCATTTTACATTCTTAAAGAACATTAGATTTGTATTGTTTGGTAAGAACCAAAACATTTTTATTAGCTAGCTAATGAACTTAGCATTGAGATTTATATGTAAGGTTAAAAAAAAAGCCCACCTGTGCAAGTTTATTTAAGCATTTTGTAGTTTACTGTTTTGAAAATGGGCAATGGTGTAACTCTATCTTACTTTATGATTATTCTTTTCTTTACAGTTGATATCGAATTGCTTTTAAATAGAGCTGGAATTCAATTAGAATGAACACAAATGGCATTTTAAAAGTATTTCTATTAACAAGTAGCACCATCATAAATGTGTTGTATGTGTAATCAATTTTCTAAAGTTGAAATATGTTTTAGAGATTAAATGAATGTATCTAGTCAAGCAAGAAAGCGTTATCTACGGAAATGGAAATTAAAGGACAGTTTCTGATCACTAAGTCTTTCTACTGCTGGTAATGTCAGGTTTTTCAGTCTAGTTTCAGAAGAATGAAAAAGTTCAAGGTTTTGGTGTTGCTTTTTTTTTATATCTCGTTCAGACTGTAAGCAGTTTGATGCATTGGACTGAATTAGTAGAATGAACTGAAGAAAGTGTTTTCTCTGCATTGACAGAAGAATTTCTCACCATCTCAGTCTGAGTAGGGGAGCTGTCTGGTTCCACAATTGGGTCTTTAAAACTTTGGCAGCAAACAGGTATTGTTTCTTTCTTGAAAAAGAGGATTTAATGAGCTTCAAAGCTTTGTGTTTTAATTTGCAATTCTCTGTCCAGTCTCCTCACAATTCTGACATTCTTTTAACATTGTTTCATTTTCACAATGTATAAAAGCTGCCTTTCCTAATGTAGAGATGCAAGAAATTAATTGTGTTTGGCCTAGTGTAAAGTTGAGAGTAATTTGTGTTAGATAAAGTTTAAAAATATTTAATATGCTCTGAATTTCATGCATGTATGAATCATCAAAATTAGAGAGACTTGGGGAAATCGTGAAGTTGCATACATTTTTCACAAGTACCTTCCCTAGGCATACTTATCATGTGAACCAACTTCGAGGTAGATAAGTCAACCTCAGATAAGATTTAGGCTTTTAAGCAAGTAAATACCAAGTATTTTTATATAAGTGAGGCTTTAGAAGTTTATCTTGGTAATATTCAGGTTTTTAAGGAAGTAAGTTCTATGCAATTTTGTGCAAATGACGCTTTTTGACTTTTTACCTACAGAGCTCTGCAGAAAATTAATGTGTCAGTTTTGTGTCTGGACAATAAAATTAATTCTTATTCAACTGAAATCTTCTTTAAATTTCATTTAAAACTAAATAAATTGAAAATATAAAAGCTTTGTTTCAAGTTAAAACACTGAAATATTGCATTCACGCTAAAATTTTCAAAATCTGTTGCATTTGGTATTTCTTATGCTTGAGGTCATTTGCACAATCATAATCAGTCTGAAATGCAATTTTTCAGTGTAGTTAATCATAAAAATGTTCCCTGGTTCTTCCTGTGAAGTGCATTGTATTACGCTACCTTGATTTGCCTGAACATTTGCTTTGTGCAAATAAGCTATGTGCATAGGATGTTCTTCATCTTTATAAAGGCACTCTTAACTAGCAAGCTTCAAAACAAGGACAATGTAAGTGTATTTAATTTGGGAAAGTGTCTCATATTAAGTACATGGGAGCAGCATGGGAACTTTCTTGAAAATATATATTCAACTTTTTCTATTAAATAGGCAACAAGACATAAACAGGAGGCCTCATTTCAGAGTGAATAGGACGTTGGCCTTTTGCATTTCCCCTTCACCAAGAAAACATATAACCTACTTGGATTGGTGTTCCTGATGACTAATTTATAAAGCATTAGTATGAAATGGCTGTGTAAAGCTGTACTTAAGGAATGAAATACGTTCTGATGAAAAGATGCTTTTGATGTTTTCTGACCACTGTGTTTTTGGCCATTATAAAAGTGCTAATTTTTAAAAGGAAAGATACATAATGTCTTATGAGGCAAGACTTATGAAGAATAACAGAAATGATACAAAACAAATTAGTATGAAAGTAAATAACAAGATAAAATATTCCTTTCTTATAAAACAGATAATTAAAAGTGATGTTGAAATATAACACTGTTTGTTCTCAGCATTTTATGTACCAGCTCCCAGTATGGCAGGAAGACTGGGGCCTCTCTTTCATAGACGGAGAACTCAGAGAAAACGTAAGCATTGTTTTGAGTCTAAAAGTCCCTTTTCCCCGAAGTCTGCTTGCTTGCTAAAATTTGATGTTTGGACAACAGCAATAGTCTGAATGTTTTCCATGCTGTAATGACAAGTATCTACCTGAGTGAGATCTGGTCCTCAAACATAGGGCATAAGAACAGAGAAGTGACTTTGCTGCTGTGTGTAGGGGTTCAGGATGCTTGACAGATACATGATAATGTACAGATACTTGACTGAATAAAATCTTGTTTCTTCACAAAAAAAAAAGAAACAGAAGAAATGGCGGCCAGCAGCAGATGCCCAAGATATAAAGAGATACTTTTCCAGAGTAATTCTTTTTCTTCCAGTGATTTGTGGTTTACAGGTCACTGGTGGGTTTGTGTCCCTTTGTTAGTTGGTCTAATAGCATCTTCAGTCTCCTGTGGCAAGAAATTCAACCACTGAACTCATACATATTGTGTGAAGAAATATCTTCTCCTGTTTGCTTTGAAATTTCCATCTACTGTGTTCATATGACATTCACCAGGTTTTGAATATGGAATAATTATTCAGTACTTCTCCACTGATTATGACCATATAAAAATTATTATATGCCCTGTCTGACCTATTATGTACCTTGTCATAAGCAGGGAGTACAGTTATTCTTACCTGCAGAAGTATAAGATTCTGAAGTTGAGAATCTATGTAGTAGGAAAAATCAATACAGATGTGTTACAAGTTCGCCATTCAAAAACTTTTCTGTAATGTGAGGAGACCAAGACCATATCTAGCTTGTGGAATTTCCAGCAGAATAGTTGGGTATGTGACAAATATCATCTAGCATATTGGTTCAACACCTAAATGTAGAAATCTTGCTAGCTTAGGCATTCAGGTTTGAAAACTGTGTCTTCATGAATCATTTGCTTTAATGGCTCTTAATTGGCTCCGATTTAATTCTTTTTTAAATGACCAAAAAAGGGCGTTACCCATTTTAAATTCCAAATGTTATCTGTATTCAGTGAGTTAATGTTAATGGAAATGTATATTATGTGGTAATGACTGTAATTATTAGATCTAAGGACTCAGGAATCTGTTTTTTATGCAGTTTCCTGAAGAAATTATGATTATGCAATCTCTACTTGTCTGTCTTCCTTTTTGCTTAAGAACTTGGAATCTGTTGGCCAATTTTTACTAACTTTGGAGGAATAGAGGTCTCAAAGATGTTTTTGTAAAATGTCTGTTGAAATCAGTGTCTGAACAGAAGAGAGGAAGAGTGGGAAGAGAAAGAGTCTTGAGTCACTGTAATAAATTATTTTTCTCTGGAAAGATACCATGTGTTTGGCAGAAGCGATCCAGCCAATCAATCTGCATGTGTAGACTGGTTTGTACAGTAAGTGTACACTTAGCTCCAGATGAGTAGTTACGATATGCCCTGTCTCTGGCCTGTTAGAAGAGACTCAGGAGAGTGGTACGGAAGATGAGTCTGTAATAGATACAAAGTTTAGCTGGTCATGGCAAACTGAACTTTATTCTTTCTGTTGCTTAAAGAGCTTAAAGGCCAAATGGCCTTGCTTGATGGTCTAAAAGTCATGGCAAGGTATGGAAAGAAGAAATAAGGAGAAATGTTTAAAAAAAAAAAAAAAGCAAAAAAATATTATATTAAAAAGTGGGATTTCAAATTATCTGGAATGATGAACCTATCATTCTTTTAATGTAGGGATGTTCACAGCAGACTAATTTCTGCATGGATGAGAAGATATTTTCTTTCTAAATGGACCTCTTTTGACCTGTAGAATGGTTTGGAGTAAGCATTTTCTACTTCATATACTTATTTTTAAGATTTTGGGAGCATTTTTCCATGGCAGTATATCTATCTGAAGAGCAACTGGAAGCTCAAGGTCACAAGCTGGTCATCCACATGTTCTAGTAAAGCTTGGTTTATTCGGATTTGACTTTGAGAGGGCAGATTTAGGTATATGATGTAGCTTTTTTCTGTACAGCAAGTATTTTAAATATCCAGGATTTGAAAAAATGACATATTTTGAAGTCTGTTTCGTGGAGAACCTGTTCATGAATGGGATCCCATGGCTAAGGCAATGAGGTAAAAGGTAATGGTAACTAGAAGATGATAATACCCTGCTAAAGATGTAACAGAGCAGGCTTGGAACAGAGCAGGCAATCTTACCCTACTACACACAAGAAAGCCCACCATACAAATAATAGAATGATAGAATCATAGAATGGCCTGGTTTGAAAAGGACCTTAAAGATCATCTAGTTTCAACCCCCCTGCTGTGGGCAGGGTTGCCAACCACTAGACCAGGCTGCCGAGGGCCCCGTCCAGCCTGGTCTTGAATGCCTTCATGGATGGGGCATCTACAGCTTCTCTGGGCAACCTGTTCCAGTGCCTCACCACCCTCTGGGTGAAAAATTTCCTTATAATATCGAACCTAAATCTCCCCTCTCTTAGTT
>NW_010134251.1:0-4743 GCF_000699245.1 Pterocles gutturalis | reverse complement strand
CCCCGCACCAAGTTTTCGGCCGCGCAGCTGCAGGAACTGGAGCGGAGCTTCCGAGAGCAGCGGTACATCGGCGCCAGCGAGAAGAGGCGGCTGGGCCGCCGTGCTCAACCTCTCCCAGAGCCAGGTGAGAGAGGGGGGACGGGAGCCGCGCGGCCTCAGCCCTCGCACCCCTCCTAAAAGCTGCCGGCGAGAAGAGGCATCCTCCGCCCGCGTTTGCGTCGGAAGGCACCTAATGATCACCGGGATGGGGGGGTGACAGGGACAGCTCCTGCAGGTGCGGGTGGACAGGCCGCTTTCAGCCCCACCCCTCTAGCAGAGAGCAAGGTTAAGCAAACGTACATCCCTGCTTTGGCTGGCCAGCTCTGCTGTCCGCTGCTGCAGGTTTGTGTTAAACCAGAGGCAATACGGAAATGGAAAACGGTGAGTACAAAATTAAAAGGTGAAACCTCATTGGAGGTAAAAATACTTGCACAATCATGGGAATATCATTTTTTTTTTTTCCAGGCTGATTCTTCCTTAAAATTATGTATATACTTGGTCATATTTCAGGATTTCTCTCTGAACAGAACCAGCCCTCCCCAGCCCTTTTAATCTCACTGCACCATCTTGAGCTACAGTCCTGGTCCAAATCTGATCTCTGGGTAACTGGCTTCTCATGCGTTGTGGAGTTGTCACAGCTTGAGTCCTCCTCACACTTAGACAATTACTCTATGCTGAATACAGATCAATGTTATTAGCCCTAAGTATTATAACTCAATATATTCTGTTACTCAGATAGTAAGTCTGACCACAAGGTGTATTACTATATGGAAAAGAGACAAATGGATTGGTTTTTGCCTCTTTTTTTTTTTTTTCTCTTTTCCTCAGATAAAAACCTGGTTTCAGAATCGCCGTATGAAGTTTAAACGTCAGACTCAAGATGCCAGGGTAGAAGCTCTTTTCTCAAGCTTATTTTTACCCTATCATTGTTACCCAGATATTGCTACCTCCAGCTGTTCTTATGGGACGGACGTCAATGTCTCTTCTACCTCTGCTGTTTCCCTTCACCCGGCTATACCAAGCCCTGCCTTGGTGTTACCTTCTGTTCCAGCTCAGTCCCTTCAGCCAGTTTTGCCAAGTCCAGCTTTACTGTTGCCTCTCAGCCCAGGATTATCTTGTTACTCTTCGATGATTCCAGCAGTGACTCTAACTGATGACCATAAAAGACTGATGTTCCAGCCATATCTTCCTTCCTGTTAAAAATGACAAAGATTATTTGTAATCTAAATAAGAACTTCCAAATATCTCTTAAGAGTAATTATTTAACTTATCTTTTAAATCAAATTTTGGGGTTTATGGCAAAAGAGAAAATAATTTGCCTGTATTAGAGAAGTAATACTGAGGGTGGAAGTAGAGGACTTAAAACTTCCCTTATTCCTACAGTGTTCACTATACTGTATTGAAAATTCTATTAAATTTTCCTATCCAAAGGTTTGTTTTCAGAAAACAACCTATAATCATGTGGGGATCTCCACTGAAAAAGCAGAGTACTCTACACTTCAATTTACATAGTAATTATGTAATATATAAGTGTTTAAAACTTTGGCCATTCTATTTGAGTGTGGATTTTTAAGGAAAGATTTGTAAACTCCAGCAAACACATTGAAATTAAAATGCAGGGAATATGCAGTATGACTGTTAACTAGCAGACATCCTTTAATTCAAAATCTCTCTTCCCCCAGCAACCTGCAAATTTGCTTCCAACATGCCAGCCTGGATCCTCTTGGAGTTAAGGATGCGTCTAGTTTGGAACAGTGTAATTGGAGAAAATTCCCTTTTCCTCTTCCAAATCAGCCTTTCATAAGTGAAAAGCCTGTAGGCTTCTTGATGGCTCACTGGATTGGAGGGTGGGCAGGAGGGGAGGAAATTTAGGCTACAATGCAGGAGTCAACTTAGTTTCTAATGCATTTAGAAGACCTTCCAGGTGAATTAAATAAGCATTAAAGTCTAAAAGTTCAAGAAATAAGAAATGTTAACCAAGCTCTTTCAGGAAAGGAATGAAAACTGATCCCAGGAAGAACTAAAAAACCAACAAATTTCAGAGTTGCTAAAGCAAAAACTTGAGCTACTCCCTTTAAATGTTTTTTTCTAAAGGGTTCAATTTACCAAAAAAAGATTCAAAATAAGCAGTTATCATGGGCATTTAGCGGTGAATCAAAGACCAAATTTGCAGATTAAAATTCCGTTTAGATGATATGGCTATGAACCGAACACAATTATGCTCTTAATTTTTTTACGAAGTATTTGATTTGATAATTGTAAAACTTTAAACAGTTCAAACTCTCAGTATGGAACTTTAATTCCTGTTTAAAGACACACCGACTTCATTAACATGTGATTAACACAGTTGATGCTTTCAGGTTGTCCTGGGTTAAGCTGAGACAGAGTTAACTTCATAACAGCTAGCAAGAGGCTGTGTTTTGGATTTGTGCTCAAAGAAAGCTGATGAAAAGTGATGTTTACACGGCTGCCAAGGTCTTTCAGCTTCTTTCAGCTTCTCTGGCTGTCTGCAAACAGGAGAAGCTGGGAGGGAGCACAGCCACAGTTACTAGCCCAGGATTTGATATTAGGTTCGGGATTGAGACCCAAAGTGGCCAATAATCTATTCCATAACACACACGTCATGCCCAGTATATAGGTGAGGACCCTCCAGAAGTTTGGCCCTTTTTGGTTCCGAATCTCTTTTGCTCCGGGTCAGCTCGTTCCAGGTGATCGCTCTCCCAAGGCCTTCCCCCCCCAACCATGGTCAGCTCTCAGTCTGGGACACTCGGAACGTTATCTCCGTTCCATGAGTGTGGTTTCAGGACTCTCCCTGCTTTGGGATCATTAGCCGGTAACAGGCTGAACCTTGGTCATCGGGTGGGGGGGCAGTATCACTGTGTATCACACATTTGTATATAGTATTATTTTCAATATTATTGTAGTTCAGTTATTAAATTGTTCTTATCTCAACCCACAAGTCCTTTTTTCCCTTTACCCCTTTAATTCTCTCCCCTATCCTTGGGAGTGGGGGGGGGGGTGAATTGCGTGAGTGGGTGTGTGGCTTGGCCCCTAGCCAAGGGCAAACCCATCACAGAGGTTTAAGATGGCACGGGACATGCAAAGCAACAAATTGATTAATATCCAGAAGAGAAACTCACCAACAGTTTAGTTTATCCTTCCTCCTGAAGGATGCTCTCAGTTAAAAGCACAGTATAATGCAACCATTAAAGTCCAGGCCCCCAAACAAACTCAACAGACAGTGTCTCAGCATGAGTGCAGGAACGTCAAAGATGTCTTTAAACACCTAAATTCTTCCCCATTGCACAAAACTGCAGTTCAGGTGGCCATGGTTGTTTACACTGCACAAATGCAACCTTTATAGAGTTGGCACATATAACTGTTCAGATATATATATATATGGAAAACTGTGGATGTGCAATGAAAACCAGTTTCTTAAATGCCCATTTCAGGACAAACTTTTTCCCCACACCATGGGAAATCTGGCAAAAGCAAAAGCACGTTTTGCTACCACTTTTCTCCCTCCGGTTCCCTTTTAGCAGCTTCATTTCAGTCTATTATATTTTCAATAAAGATAGTAGACTACCAATATTTTTATAAGCGTATCAAACAAGAATTTACTAAGAGTGGCATCACATCCAATAAATTTTAATATCAATTAGTACAAATATAAAATTATTCCTTTTCACATTTAACTTAAAATAATAAACATATACTCTTCCAAAACTGAAAAGAGATTCTAAGCACTAGAAAATAGATTACAGCATACAATACTTTTCCTGTTTGCCTGCCCCTTCCCTTCACATCCCCTATAATGCATATGCAGGGTGGCATTGCTTGTCCATTTTGTTCTGAATAACTGGATGGAAAGAAGGATGAGGAAGAAAATGTTGATAGAAGTACGGCAGCTCATTTGCCATAAAGGGATAAGTGCTCTGCGATGCATCATATCTGGGAAAGGAGAAACTAAACGGCACAGCAGGCACCGGGGTAAAAGGCACGAGTCTCTGGTGTTGCAGAGCAAAGGGGTAGTGGAGACCATCCTGAAACAGGGCTGGTGGGGGTCCCGGAGGGTAGCTGTAGAGTGGAGGAGGAGACACGAGGCTGTGCTGGTGGTCCTGTATCTGCCTCTTCAGTTTCATCCTCCGGTTCTGAAACCAGGTCTTGATCTGAGCAACAAAAAGAATGGGGTGGGGGGCGGAGAAGACAAATCAGCGACTTTGCTTAAAAATAATGTGAACTATAAACAACTGTATCATCTCCTCTGCCTTCGCCATTTTGCTCCACTTGAATTTATAAGAGTCAGACTGATGCTTTCATCATCATTTGCAGTCAGCCGAGGGCAGAGGATCTGGGGGTGTAGAGGAGAAGAGTGCCCGTGTTAAGCAATTTTAGATTAATCACGTGGAGCCTGTAAGACCGTATATAAGCTTTGCAACGTCTATGCAGATTGCTGTACATCAAGGACAAGCAGTTTACCTTATTAAGAAATAAAGGAACCTCGATACCTCCCCGGTAGAAAGTGCCTCCAAGTTCCCCAAGTGTTAACTCGTTAATTCCCGAGGGATCCCACTATCCCTCCCACAGCCCCTGCTAAACCCTGCTGAAGACCGCTACGTCTGTCCAGCGCAGGGAAGGCCGCTCCCAGACCGCAGAGCCTGGCTGCCCGTGCCCGACAGGGCGGGAAGGATCCGCTTCCTCCGT
>NW_010134250.1:0-1382 GCF_000699245.1 Pterocles gutturalis | reverse complement strand
AATTATTTTTCCCAATTTTTAATAGCTGCATTTAAATGAGGCCTGTCTTGATGGTTAATTGCTGGGAATTTATGGCTGTCTTGACATTTCTAACAGAGTGATAATTAGAGTGATATAACTGACAAACTTATGTACATTAAGTTGTTTGCGTATGAGCTGTTTGTTCATGCCCTTTTATGGGAGAACACTGTAGCAATAGGGACTGGAGGTACTCGGTATGCTGCCATATGAATTAGTTTACATCAGGTTCTCATCTGGCAAATTATCTGGTAGTCCAGCAGGCATTTTCACCTACTTCTAATAAAGTTGGGGAAACTCAGTAGCTAAATAACACTTCTCAGCCAGCCCAAATGCAGATGTGGAAAATGAGACATTGATGTTTCCTGACTTGCCTGAAATCTTGCCGTGAGTTTCTGACAACCAGAACTAGAATGAAGGACCTCTGATTCATGTTCCAGTTTTCATGACTTGCCTTTTTTCTGACATTTACAGTCCAAATCTGACAGGTAATTCATTTAATAGTCTTTATATATCCATCAGAAACTGTGGTACATCACTTTCTTTATCCACAGCTCCCTGACTAGAACAAAATATGTATTTAATTTCCTCTTTTTAAAAGCAATATTGCAAAACTTATTTTGGTTGAAAGATTTTTATCCTATAATAAGTTCCCTCTCATAGTAGTTTCTGATTCTTCAGCTTGTAATATATTGTAAATTTTGCCTTCTTAGCAGACCTTCTGTCATCAAATTCTGAAGAGAACTATGCTTATATTGATATATTTCTAGGAGTGCAAATGGAATATTTAGCTCTGTTTCTTTCCCCAAACCTTGACACATAAGTGGTTTGTGAGAATACTTGCACGTTCACTGAGACATATTTTTTTTTTGTAAATTTTAGTTTGAGATTGTTTTAATCATTTCAATCCTCATAGGACATCAGAATAACTTGCAACATAAATGTTGTGTTGTGCTATGTACATTGTATTAAACATAATAACAAATAACAAGTAGCTTCACACAGAATAAGGATGGAAATTTGCAGCTACACAATTTCTCATAATACTTAATATATAAGATGCAAAGATAGGGTTATGAACTGGAAGTTATGTAAGTTTTCAGTACCAGCCAGATTCATAAATTATTTTACTCCTCTGAAACATAGTTGAACTCATCAGATGCTGAAGCATATGTGCCAAGAAATTATGGTCAAATACTTAGGCTCATGCCAATGAGCTGCGATTCTATTCACTTCCATAAGCCACACGGAGCTTTGCTCTCTGAGGATCTTCTGAAGTTACATGTAGGCTTCTGTGACTACCAGTGTCTTTTTGTTTGTTCACATTGTCACTTTTGCATAGCCCATTTATCTATAATGGCTAG
>NW_010134249.1:1704-2486 GCF_000699245.1 Pterocles gutturalis | reverse complement strand
TCCTCCTCCTCAGTGCCAGCATGATCCGCTCTCCCTTGGGGGAAAAAAACCCCGATGCTTGATTTTCCCTTGAATTATTTTTACCTTTCTGAACACTGTCTGCTCAGCCAGCCCAGGTCTTCCCCTGCCTGCCAGAACCCCTCCAGGGAACATCTTGATGTCAGCACCCCCCTTATCCAGGGAGTCCGACTCCACAGCCTCGACTCTTCCAAAATCCCATCAGCTTTTCGGACTCTGCCCCCTCCCCTGTCCCCCACCGTCCATCACAGTGCATAAAATCCTCACAGTTTTCCTGAGCGACACCCCACCTCCTCTCCAGTTCTCTGCGGATGCCCCAGCCCCGGCCATCGCCCGCAGACCCGGGACACGGCTCGATCCCATCCCACCTGCAGTCACCACTGGGTTCCGCCCTTCCCCTCCCCAGCACAGCCAACACTTCACCTCAGCCAGCCCCTTCCTCTCCCTTCTCCATCCTCTCAAGCCCACAGGCTTCACCACCCACCACCAGTTCCACCTCAGCCCCCGTTAAAAGCAGGGACCACCATCACCGCTGGCACACACAGAGCCATTGCCCAGCAGCCCCCTCCCTTGCTGGAGTTTGTTCCCTTTCCTTCCATTTTTTGCACTTTTCAGACAATAAAATCTCCTAATTCAGCAGTGCCCCCCCAGCTCCGCGGTGCTGAGCGCACGGAGCAGCTCCCAACACCGAGGACCAGTCCCACACCGTGCCAGTGCTGCTCGGGACGCATCCAGCTCCGCTCCCCCCCCAGCCAGCAGGCACC
>NW_010134249.1:696-1633 GCF_000699245.1 Pterocles gutturalis | reverse complement strand
CGGGGTCCGTCCCCCGGCCCCATCTCCTGCTCCCCTGGCTCCTGGGGTTCTGCAGGCAGCAGTCGCAAGGGAACGTCTGCTGGAGAGCACTGAACGCCAGGCGAGGCTGCCTGCGCCGATCGCAGCGTCTCCATCGCTGGAGATGTCGGAACCGATCGCACTGACACCCATCAGGAGTCACTCTGACACCGGTCCCCAGCCTTTGAGCAGGACCCAGACCAATAACCCCCTCGCCAGCTTCGTCCCAGCCATGTCGTGCATGGATCCCTGCTCCCTGTGTTGTAAGCTGTTCCTGCAGCGGAGCGGGACCATCTATACCCATCCCTGTCCAAAACCCTGGCTTTAGCTTCAGCTGTGATGAGGCCAGATGGTACCTTCTACATGAATCTCATCTTTTTAAAATATTCTGGCAAATTCTGGGCTGTAAGGTGTCCCTGAATCCCAGAAATCTCTCCTGGAGGAGCAGACGTACCACACGCTCCCCACCAAGGCAGGACAGACGGACGTGGATCACCCCAACGGTGTCCATCCGACCCACCCCAGCACCTCCCCGAGCCCACCACAGCCCTGCACTGTCCTCGCTGCTCCTGTCCCTCCTCCTCCTCCCGTGATCTCCAGATCCCCCCGCCCGCACGAGGCCGATCGCTCCTGCTGTACCCGTAGCCCCGGTGACAGATTCCTCCCCACAGCCTCAAACACAGGGAGTCCCCTCAGCTGACAGCATCCCCGTCCCTGTCCCACCAAGGACCGTGTTTTTAAGCTGTCGGTGTTTTTAACGCGTTCCCTTCAGTTTGCCCACTGCCTGTCTTTCAAGGCAGCGCCGGAATGCAGAGGTGACATCCCGCTGGGGCTGCAGAGCACCGACAAGAGACACGCACACAGCACCCGCGCTGCTGCGTCCCGAGGGTGCTGGTCTCACCGCAGCAACAGCCCAAGG
>NW_010134249.1:0-587 GCF_000699245.1 Pterocles gutturalis | reverse complement strand
CTCCCACTGAAAGGACAAGAGAGATCTACAGTAAAATGGAATAAAGCGGAGCCTCAGACAGAACTCCTGGCGCAGGCGGGGTGCTTGCACCCACAGAGGGGCTTGGACCCCCCAAATCTCGGCAGCTCTGGGCTCTGGGCGGCTCCTCGGGCACCACAGGTGACACAGCGACCCACGGAGGAACTGCTCTGAGAACAACACCAGGAACCCAGCAGCCAGCGGTGTTCAGAGACAGCCCCCGCTGAAGCATCCCGCACGCCTTCAGGCGTCTCCCCTTGGCCAGTTCACCCCGTGGCTATACTGGGCTGGACTGGTGCTGTGTGTGTCTCACGCAATGGCCGATGACAACCCGCTCCTCTGGTGTCCCCTGCACCACGCCGGGCTCGGCAGCAGATGAGCTCCCAGAGCTGGGACGGGACAGGGACATCATCCTGCTGCTGCAACCCCGACCCGGGGCAGGTGTCTGGGGACAGCAGCACGTCAGGGCTTTTGTGAGTCACCCTCATGCTCCAAACACCGCGGCGAGGAACATCTGGGTTCAATTAACGAAGAGCTGCGAGAGGCTAAACAACAGCTGCACGGGAAGA
>NW_010134248.1:43705-55845 GCF_000699245.1 Pterocles gutturalis | reverse complement strand
ATGGCTCCGGGATCTTTTTCGCACTAAAACCGAGTTTCCCTTCTCCCTCTCGCTTCCCCTGTAACTTCTTTCTTTTTCCTGTACTAAAGCTATTTTTAGGAAAGTCTAAAACCACACGACCGCCCTGTGCCGACTGCCCCAGGACAGGGGATCCTGGTGTCGCTCCGTGTCCCACAGGTGAACCTGGGCTGGGAGAGAAAGGGAGGTTTGCGATGGAGTTACTGCTGGAAATGTATCTAAATCCTCTGGTTTAACAACAGCAGCAACGTTACAAACCCATCGGATATATCCAAAGCGGCATGCATGAATTTAAATCAGAATGATCTTCAGTTTCTCCTTGAGAAATAAGGGTGGGAGGTTGCTTGTTCAAGTCACAAGTTGAATCAAACCCATATAGCAACAATGCTATCTATCATATGTCAAGATGCTTCAGATAGCTGCTGTAATTTAAAAGCATGCACACTAATAAGAGGTCTCTCCTTCTAGGTCAAAATCTCTTCCCTGTTTGTACAGGATATACTTCAATGCAAAATTATAGAAGGACAATTCAAGCAGCCAACCAAGGGAAATATGAAACTAAAGGGAGCAAACTTTCACTAAGGGTCTAATCCTGGAAGTTGCTTAATATCCTCTGACTGGATTACAACTGGCATTCTAGAAACAAAACGGGTTGTTTGGATCTGCAAACATCGCCATTAGGGTGGCAAAAGATAAATACCATTACTGAAGTTGGATCTTGCTCTACAAAGTGAAATAAACTGATGTAAATTGTTCTTTATGACATGCAATAAAAGGTTTTCTATATTTTTAACCCATTTTAAAAATTACATAGAAGAAAATTCCTTAGCTGCTCTCACATATGAAAAAAAATACTGTCATCTGATTAAGAAGTCAGAAAGCTACATCTTTCCAAATGAGCATAATTCATTTTGTTTCCAATACAAATTACAAAACCAGCTCAAAATTGCAAGTATTGGAAAGGACTGCTAACTTTCTCAGGGGTTATTCACCCTCACGCTCACCACTTCTGTTTGTAGAATTCCGGGATGTGCAGACACAATCACTGCTTTTTGGTGTACTTTTCATTAACAAAAAAATATAATACTACCCTGTAGCTGTGACCCAGATGCAGTACATGCTGAAGTTCAGTCACATGTTTACGTTGCACCCAAATTGCTGAAATCTTAGTAACGTGCCACGCTTGGTAGTCTAGTTAAGTAAACTAGAATTTACCGTGATTTTATTGCAAATACATCACAGCTGTTGCCTTTGCAAAAGGGACAGGTTTTCTTAACAGCCTGATCCACCGATGAAAACTTAGTTATCAACGTAGCAATCACTTCCACATCCAGGAGACAATGATATAAACACCGGATTGTGACACAGCTGACTAATCTGCCGGTCACAATCTAGACTCTGTAACACCACTTGTAGATGTATTTCTGTGATGTCACTAACTGGGTTGCATCATCACTGAATAAAATCAGGCAAGAAGCACAAAGGGATTTAGCAGAGCTTTGGCTCGGGCGTAAAGCCATGCCAGCCTCAGCGGCAGCGCTCTGGCAGGACTTCCCTTGCCCCGCACGGACTGGTGTTCCCTCCAACGTCTTCCTTCACTCAGCCCTTTCACCTTGATCTCACTGCTCTCCTCCACCTCTCATGCCCTTCCCTTTACCTTTCCCTCTGCCTCCGTCCTGCCTTCAGCATTCTCCTTCCCTTCCTCATGCATGTGTCTCCTTTTAAATGAATCCCACTCAAAACACGCAAGGAACCCCACTGAACTCACATGGCCTTTGCAACCATCTGGCTGAGTGTTGTCTCAACGTGCTTGCACCTCTTCCTAGTCTGTCTTTTGACATTGCCATCTAGAGAAACTGGGATTTATTCTGGACAAGGGTTGGCTACTGTTATGACTTACCTAACAAATAAGGTTTTAAAATCTCTTACCTGATAATTATCATCTACACGCACTGGCCATTCACACCTGTGCAATATACAAACAAGTTGCATCAAGTTTGTGACAGCACTTTTGATTTCACAAAACGCAGCAGGGAGTCAAAACAAGATACTCTCTGCTTACCCTGAACCCCTAAGATGGTCAGGCTACAGAGGCGGCCGTAAAGAGCAGTGAATCTTCTGTACCACTTCTATACGCAGCACACCAGGCAAGCCTTCCTCTTCTGCAGCAGGCCTGTGGTCACTGATGATGGAGCTGGAAAAGAAAGCCCAAAACTAATCACTGACCCCCAGAGAAGTAGCCTGAAGGCATCAAAGGACTGGAAAAAAAGAGAAAATCCCAGACAGAGGTTCATTAACTCACTAGGAAGTGAGGTGAAAGCAGTCACAGTGGAAAGAAATAGGAAGACAAGTGTCAGTGGAAGAAGAAGCTGGAAAACAGAAAATGGAAAAACCTAGGGGAAAAAAGGGGTAAAGAGATAAATAAAAGCGTAATGTGTGAAATACAAAACAGGAAAGAGCAAGAGTCTGCTCTTCACTTCAGTTATATTCCTATATGCAATCTTGCAGGCATTCTGTAAAGATTCCCCTTTTGAGTCTGTATTTAGCTGTAAATATAATGTAAACACTGTTGGGAGCATAAAGACTATTCAGGGGCAGGAGTTGCAGCTCCATCAGCCTGAGGATGCTCTGCAATGACTGCATTGTACGTGCATCAATTCTGCAGTAGCCTATATCTTAAAAAAAGAAGTCAGCCTGAAGCCTACACTTTTATCAATGATAAAATCTTCATCACGCTATCCAGTCTCACTGAAGACTTCTCGTCTCTGCTCAATGTTGCGCCTCCTCTGGGCTTTACTTCTGCGTCCATAGGTCCTGCCGCATGGGCTGACAGTGGTGTAGCAAGAGAACAGCGTGTGCGGCTCTTTCTCTGCGGACTGTTCTCTGCCTAATCCACTTTGCTCCGCAGCACGGAAACCACCCCGCTGCCCACTTGAGAGCTACGAACGCCACGAAGCTCAGGTCAGTAAACAAAAATGTTTTGTCACACTTTTATATCAACAGAGCATGACTTACTGCAGGGATGAGAGCCAGGGCCAGGCGGATTCCTTCACACCCGTGTCAGAGCAAGGAGCAGGCGGCAGTCGCGGGGAGCCGTGCTGCACCCTGCCAGGGGATCACAGCTGAAATCCCGCTGGGAAGCACAGGAACCAGCAGACGTGGGGCCTGCCCAGCGTGTGCCGGGCTGACGGCTCGCCTGCAACCCACGAGCTCTGCAGTCTGATCTCCTGACCTTGAGAGCTGGGGCACCTGGGAAGAGTTTTAGGACACTCTTCTCTTCCCTGGGCCTGTAAAGAGGTGGCATCTTCGCCCCTCTCTGAGAGCAGCCTTGTCAGAGGCAGGCAGTGCTCCCCCGGGCACCCCCCAGGAACGGGCTCCATGGCAGCACCCCAGGCTCCAGGCCAAGCTCTCAGACCAACACAGACACTGAGCACACCAGCGGCGTTCTCAGGTCTGCAGCCGATGAGCAAAGCCACTGCTCAGGACAACAGGGCGGTCTACGGGCAGTCACAGAATACTTCTACAATACACAGCAGCCGTGTGAGATTATTAGAGGAATGTGCTTGTATTTTCTTTTAAAACTATGTGATGTATTGCCAGAGGCAGAGCGTAGATGCTGAGGATTGGGGAGGAGCGCTCTGGCTCTCAAAGTGCTGCCATTAGCAGTTGTACAAGGGCAGCTGTAACCTCATGCGAGGACACAAGCATTCATCATCTCTTGTTCTGCCAGCCCTTACTCACTCTCTTGTTCACCGTTTCAGCAGCATCCTAGCACAAGCAGCAGTGAGGAAAGCTCTTTCACGTACATTTATTTCCACATCTTGGCAGCACCTTTATGCTCTCTCTCATCTGATCTAGTAAGGAACAAAGGAGCTTCACGTGTGAGGAGCAACAAGACCAGTAACCACCGTGGAGATACTAGAAAGCAAGGATTCTGTGCTTAGTTCCGGGACAAATGCAGCAAGAGAAACTGCTCTGACCGACCCACATACTAACATGCTCAGCCAAGAAACGTGTGTGACCATATGCGCTGGGAAGCCCATTCATTTTGAATCAAAATAGGAGATTCATTAAATGGAGTTATCCTGATTCTTCTCAGCCTGGGAAACAGCATAAAACTTACTCAACCTGACATGGGGAAAGAACAGATGAACCAGGGACCACACACCTTATTTGGGGACTTAACATTTTCAGAATTTACCTCTCCCAAAAGTCCTGGGGGTCCTGGCTCTTTTGCTCCCAGCCCTGCAAAAGCATCCTCTTAACAACTTACCATAAATACCCTGAAATTATTTTTCAGGACCATCAGCAAAGACTTTGTTTGTCCATAAAGGGAGAAAAGTCATTCTGAGGAAGGGACTCCTGAGCTTTCCAAGAAGTTATGACAAAGTGAGTTATTCATTGCGTTGCCTGCAACACTGCACAAAGCTTTCTCAAATCTTCCAAACACGATTGTTTCAGGCGTCATGCTAAAAATGGGTTAGGAAAGATGTAACTGCAGTGAAGCCCATACAAACACACTATGGCCAATAAATTAGACTAGCACTGCTTGCAGGCATCAGGCTTTGCTGATTCTCATTCTCTGGTTAAATCAGGCTCAGGGCCCTCACTCTGCCTAAGACGTTAAGGAGAAAGTAAAACACCTCTCCTTCAGGTCTGGAAAATGGTAAAAACTTTTAAAAGAAACATGTATTTGACTAAGTTGATATTGAGAATGCAGACACACTGAGGTAGTGAAAAACTAGTAAGGTAAAATACCAATTCTGCTGAAGGCTGTACCTTTCAAAAGAAAATGAGACCTCTGCCATATTTCGCCACTGAAACAACAGAAAGGTTGCATTATTTAGGAGAATTCATAAAGTAAGGTTACTTTTGCACTGTTAAATATAGGAAGAGACAGTATGTTAAAATACAACAAACTAGGAAAAAAACCTAGATTCACTTTAGAAGGTACATCAAGGTCTCGGAATAACTGATTTGCTATTGTCTAAGTTAATAATTGTTTAACTATTCTAAGTCTTCTCCGTATATACTTTTTAAAAAGTTTAATCTAAAAAAAATCCACTTGCCTTTATCTATACACTTAAGAACTCTCAACTTTCGGAGTAGGAAACAAAACAAACCAAGTCTCTTTACTTAAAATTTCCAATGGAAGAAGTACAAAAAAGGAGCTATCAGAAAGCTGAGCTCTCCCTGGACATTTTCAGCAAATAGTTACAGAAAGGAGCTGTAACTTAAAAACAGATGGAAGAGGTGGTTGGAATTGCTGGGTTGCAGCAGACACCCTACCCTTTGGCTACTCGCCGGTAGCTGGCTGTTCAACCAACACGGCTCCACCTCTGGGTTACATTAACTGGACTCAAAGTAGTTGTCCCAAGAGAGCTCAACTACACTTCACTGAAGATAAGGCACTCTTGTGGCTCGTCAGCTTCTCAAAGATCATTACTCCAACATAAGTGTTGATTGATTAAACGGGATAGAACTAACATTAAGTATTTTAGGGGCACACCCTTTACTTTTAAATCTGACTCTTAACCTATGTGTCCAGAAGGTACACGGCTCTCGATGATTAACTACAAGCTTTATTCCAGTTTATTAAAATACACCTTTAATTTATTCTAACATCTAAGGGAGCTTTGTTACATTTGTAACAATGTAACAATGAGCCCAGTATTTTTAATTTATGAAGCTCAGATTTTACTACTACAGTAGTTTTAAAAGAAACGTATACCTATAATTAAGTGCATAAGTCTTTCAAATAAAGACTTCTGAATTAAACTAATTCCTTATGTATAATAAAGTCTTTTAGATAGTTAAATCAAAACTTTAACAGATATTGCAGTAAAAAGAATGAGACACTTTCAGTTGCTTTAGCAAGCACTGTTGAGAACAGTGACAATGTGTATTACACTTCTGTAGATTTCTAACCCATACAAATATTCATTTAGAACAAGAACAATTAATAATTTTACCAAATATTTACAAACTTTAGTAATTCACTCAGGTGAGGTCAAACATAATAGATAATGGTTAATTTTAAAAAACAAACACCAGACACAAGATGACATTCAAACTGGTATATTCTGAGTCCATTAATGTAAACGTCAGTTCAAGACACATCTGGTCAGAAGTCTGGGGTACCTAGCACAACGTGGCAATAGATTTAGACATACTAAACTGTACCCACTTTGCTCCAGAGAGGTAGGGCAGCACATTTCCTTTCCTATCATTCGCCTGTTCTCAGTTTTTAGACAACAGCTTCACAGATTGAACTGCAACAGATTTTAACCCCTTCCATCATACTCGCTGGACTGATTACCTTCCCAGATTACATCTCACCGAAGCCCTTGCTAAGGAAGGAAGCTACTACTCTTTTTAAAGTGTGTAGACATCATTCTTCTTGTCTATAATACTGTTTAGAAACAGCTGTTGATTATGGTTTTGATCAAATAGATTTGACAACTTCTGTACTCCGTACTGATGGTGGGAGTTGCTAAATTTTATTTCATTTGACTGAAAGCACCATTATTCACCTGGGTATCTACTCAACATCTCTGTTCAACACATGCATATGTTAAGGTCTCCTTAATGTAGGGGCAGCACCCAACTTCATTTACACGTTGTCTGGGACAGTTTAAAACACAGTGCATAAATAAGATTGAGCATGAGAAACTGGCAGAATGACGGAGGCACTGCTGAAGATGCTGGATTATAAAGCAGTCAGAAGAAACTCAAACAGTAGCCTTGCAAGAGAATGACAGTGGGACCTGGCAGTTACCATTGCACAAGAAATAGGATGGGCAGTTTTACGTATAAAAGCAGCTGCAAAATCTGTGAAGCCTGGAGTGGAACATGGACCTGAAAGGTGTTAACTTGAATGAGAGGCTCAGGCATAACAAGAGACTGGGAGATAGACAGGATGCAAGGAAATGTAGAGAACAGTGCCAGAGTTGCTCCAGAACAGCCCGTTTAGAACAATGACTAAACAATTCACTGCAATGAAAACATCAACCAACTGCTCCTTTTATTTAACACACTATTTCAAAACAAAGTTAACATCACTTTCTAGAAATACATTTGCTGTGATACAACAGTAGGTAAAAAAATAGATAATACTTTAATTACAAAATCTCACAAGGTAATTAGATGCTAACATGATGTCCAGTACACAGTATGTACAATTATGCCCAAAAAAATGGTAATTTCATAGCTTCCTGTTGGCTCTGATGCAAAGTGAGGAAATAAATTGTGATAAACAGTTTCCTTGGTTACTTTCCCAGGTGGAAACCAGTGACTTCAATTACAGATAAAATGACACTACAACTAAAGTACAGTAGTAGATCTCAGCACTATCTTAAAAACCTTCCATGCAGGCAAAAGGATCAGAATAAGTTTAGATGTAATACCATGGACTGGGTTTTAACACTGTTATTTTTAGGCCTTTTTACTTCCTTAGGCCTGGGTTGAATTTTGGCTTTTTACAAAGTTTTTTATTAAAAAGCTTGTGTTCTATCAGACACACTTCATCATGGATATAAGAGGGCTGTATCCTCAGAAGAAAGGAGAATAACCTTAATACAAAATGGTAACTCTGGGGAAAGTCCACTTCTTTGTAATGAGCCGGATGACCACACAATCTGAAAAGAAAGGGGAGAAAAAAAAGCCCTAAAATACGAGTGTATTTAGTCAGTATTTAGCTAGCATTTATATATTTAATTGTAATTAGAGGAAAATTCTACATTTTATCAACAACATAAATCACAATTCTGGTCTACAATGTCGATTCTGTGATGGGATCCACTCCTGCAAAACCCTGAAGTAGAGGACTGGACCAAGACAGAGTCTTGTCAGTTCAGAGATGGTGCAGATGTGGTGAGAAGAAAAAGCGTACGCACGTGTGTGTGGACTAGACTGAACCAGTGTTCGTTCTGCTAGCCTTTGTCAGATGTAGCAGAGTGTGAAAATGGCTACACCTTAACCAATTTTTAGAATTTCTGAGACTATCCAACGCAGACACTCCAGGCTCTTTTCTCTATTCTTTGCCCACACTCTCCACAGGGTCCCATCTTCTCTTCCTGACACTATACCATGGGATTATAACCCATCCATTTCTTGTCCATTGCCTTTATGGGCTAAATATAAATGATAATATAATATAAAATCTGTCTAGAGACAAGCGAGAAAAGCTAAGTTCAAGTCAATGGAGTAACATGGGAAACAGTGAGGCAAACATTGACCAGGTTGACAGAAAGTAATTAGTGCTGCAGTAGCCTTCTGTTTAACTATTTTGTAGCTTTCAGTAAAATTGTTAATGAAAATGATGAGTGATTTTATTGATGAAATATATAATAAAATAGCAGACCAGGCTTGCTGGTAACAAGTCAGACTGAACAAATGACAGCACAGAGGACAAACTACAAAGATAGCTCCGTAAACATTAAGTTCAGCAATTTAGGTTGGAAAAATACCCTGTTCTGGGTTAGCCTCAAGATTTGTTTTTTATTAAAAGTAGTTAAGTTTAAAATAGTATAAAATCCATCTGTTTCAATTAAAAAACCAATCTTTTACATTGATATGGGGATTTAGGTGCTGTTCACCATATAAGCCCTATGCATCTTCTAGCTGACTAGGTACTGCCCTGGGATGTGGAGAAGCAGAGTTTAAAATTTCCCCTCTTGCCTGATTCAGAGCAGCGGTCTTCAATATTCACCAGAACAAGGACTGGAACTTGTCTGTCCCAATTTATGGGCAAGTGTACTAATTACTAGACTATGGAGTCATTTGCTCGCTCCCTCTGGCCTAACAAACATTTACATTTTACCTCAAACTAGGGGAGCAGACAGACCCATCCTGGAGTGCCAGGCAAGCCGCACTTCAGGAAGCGGAGTCTTTGTTTAAAGCCTCCCAAAGTCTGGCAGATTGGAAATCTGAAACTAGGTCTCTGGCACTGGAGGTCCCATCCTCTGCCCTACCTCACGTTCTCTAAAAGCTGCCAGCGACCTCTTACAAAAACTCAATTAAATCAGACATTTCAGCAGCGCCCGAACAAATTAGCTGAGCCCACCACCCAATGTATTTGCTAAATCTGAGCTTCATTGAGAAATGTTGTTGGTTGAACCAAATCTGCTTTTTTTTTTGGCTAATATGAATTGCGACATTTTGCTAGTCTTAACTCTGAGATTCAGCAAGTACAGCTCTTATGGCAACTTCAGTATCAAATCTCCGTTTTCACGGAGGGGGCAGGGGAGTGATATTGTATATTCTGAAGCAAATGCGTAATTACATCAATACCGTAAAGCACCTATTTGATTAACTGGAGTTACACTTTTCACAAGAGTACCTAAACACACAGACATTTTTGCCTCGTTTCGTGCTATTTACCCTGACAGCATCTCTGAAGAGCTAAAAAACCTCAAGTGATTTTAAATTTAGATGTAATAACGTAAATCCATTTTTCTCAACATTTTGCACATATTGTAATACCTCATCATATGTAATCTAAAGACTTCTACACCAAATGAGTTTAGAATCCAGTTTAAAATTTAAAGTTTTAAAACAAAAGAAAATGTAAAAGCATTTTACCAACCACGATTTGACCAATCTCAGCTTTGCCCACACTGAAATAATACCTTAGTCCTAGGATTAAAGCATTTCAGTAGTCCCAGTTAGACCATGATGATTTTAAGAGAAAGAGAATTTGTAAGTTTGTTTTTAGTTCTATTATACATACACACACTTGCATAGGATAAAACCTCTTATCTGAAGGAGTAGATGATGTTTTCCAAAGTTAAATAAGTGTCAGATGTATAATTAACTACTTGCATTGCAAATGATATAATGGGAAATTTAACCGGTAAGAATTTTAATTCAAATCTTGTTTCATGAAGGCTATGACAGTTGGCCATTAACATTTTAATATATTACATATGAAAATGTAGGCTTAAAACCAGACTTTGCATGAAAGATTATTCACACAAACATAGACCGAAATACCCACTCATTCAGAGTGTACGTAAGATTTACGAAAATTTGTGGTAAAAGGACTATTGCCTCTCCTCCCTTCAAAAAAAAAAAAAAAGCTTCTTATTCATAGAAAAGAATGAATCCATACAACTAAAGCTCTTGTAATATAACACTGTGTTTACATTATTCCAACCCATTTCTGTCACGGTGGATATGTGAAAGGTAATGTGAAAAAGAAAATAAAGATAAGCAAATAAACCCACTGAAAGACAGGGCCAGTTATTTTCAAGGGGAATATCTAATGCTTTAAAAATCAGGAATGTATCTCTAAGATATTGTAGGGGCTGTTGCTCTCTTAAGTATGCCATTTAGAAGTTTATAACAGATAAAGGTTTAAGATGTTATTCAATGCGCTAATGAAATCTCATTTCACATTAACATATCCCAACCTCTTTTCCAAAAAACACCCTCCAATTGCACACACGAGAAATTCAGGAGAATTCAATCCATCTGCAAACTTCATCTTTTCCGCCGATACCCACCGGTACATTCATTTTCTAGATTAGGATTTCATGATACAACCAATGGCAGAACCAAAATCTGGTGTATGAACCAGAAACATTACCTATACCACCAAGGGAGTTTGTGAGAAACACTATTTTAGATATTTTTGATTCCTTGGAGTAAGTCTTGCCAAACTCCTACACTCCCTCAGCGGGACTTTTGCTCTCTGTCTCTGGCCATGGTTCTCTGCCAGCACCCACCAAATAGCAAACTCACCAAGTTTTGCAGAATTTGGTGCAAGAGGAGACATTAAAGGAAGCGTGAGAAGATCAATACAAACCAGGCAGGTACTGAAATACCTCTATAACTTTGTTCAAGGCTGGATTAGGCGGGCTATCATTCTTGTTGCTACTCAGGTCCTTTAAAGAAATTAATTTTACTAACAAACAGCATGACTGTTTTGATACACCCTTAACTGAAAAAAAAATTCTGTCACTCGTGAAGTCAGGACCTGGGAACAGTTCTCTAGTAAAGACATACACTAAACTTCCCTAATAGCACAAAATGTTTTCGTTTCCTGTATTTCTTCTTTTACTTTTCCAGTAAAAGAAATTGCTTCTTTTACTTTTCTTCTTGCAAAAAATACAACTGTTGATTGATGATATGCTTAGATGAAATAGTGAGTCCTTTTCACTCATAATTGGTTTTTTTAAAATATGTTCTGGAGGCATTAATTGCCTGCTTATTTGAACTCCAACTGCTAATTCTAACTTCAATTTTGATTAAGGCCACCACAAAAGAAGGACAGTGATTTAGAAAATTAATTTCCTATGGTTTTTGGGGGGACAGGGGAGAGAGGAATGGAACCGTTTTCCCATTCTCTGCAGAGCTGTGGTGCAATTTTTTTCTAAAATACTACAAAGAAGAAAGTGAATATTTGTGTCTAGCTGCTACTCTTGCCATGTGACTCTACTTGTTGATTTTGTCTCATCTCCTCTCTTCTCAAAAGCTCAGTTTGATCACTCTTCATATTACACTGTCTACTCCCAATCCAAGACTAACCATTCTGCACACGCCCCTTTCCATAAATGATTTTAACTATATGTGAATACATAGCTGTGTACACACCCCATATTTGTAATTTGTAAAAACATATATATGGCACTTTACTTTCAGGAGAACTTTCCAAAATGTATTTAACAAAAATTTGAATACTTACTTCTCATTACATAGTTTAACTGTACACAGCCAATAGTCAGGGTTCACGGCTGTAAGTACACCACATTTTTCTTGCAAAATTCCCTTCAGGCTATGCCCGTGAAAACAACTCCCATCTGCATTTTCTTCAGACCAACTTAACTGAAAACTTGCAGGATTTGGCTTTTCAGCAGGTCGCACTGAACCAGACAGCTTGCCAAACTGATTTTGTAAGTTCACAACCATTTCTGTACAAATAGAAACAAAACAAAAAACCAAGGCAAAAGTATTAGAATACTTTTAGAGGTGATTAATACAGGAAGAAAAAAAGGTATTCGTACCTTTTTTAAAAAAATATTTCTTTTTTTCTTTAAACCTCTGCCTGGAAGACTGAGACACCTTGAAGGCCTGTATGTTCTATCTCCCATTTCATTTAAAATTCAACTCCCTCACATGCT
>NW_010134248.1:0-43674 GCF_000699245.1 Pterocles gutturalis | reverse complement strand
AAGATTTTGAAAGATAATTCAAAATGCCATGTCTTTCATACCCAATGATATTAACACTGGGGTACTGCAAAAACATTCCCCAACTAAAACATGTAAAAGCCATTCGATACTGCTGGCAGTTTTATTCTGATAGAAAACACATGCCAGGATGCCTTTCACTATATTTACCTGGTTGTATGCTACCACTCAGACTGGCTAAGATTTTTTGAGTAGTTTCCTGTGTATGAGAATTAAGAAAAGCAGAGCAAGAAGAGGAATCTAGAGTGCCACAGAAATAATAAACAATGAATCCTTATTCACTTTTTTTCTCATAAACACAGGAACTAAAGAGCATCTGAGCAAATGATCAGCTCAAAATGAAATAAATAAATGTAAACATGTTCTTCCACAGAACATGACTTGACTGCAGGGTCACCCCTATCAAATTTTGAAGAGTAAGAACATTCAAAAAACCCCAACTGCATTCCTGAAAGAAAGATGAGGACAGAGTACTCATTCTGAGACGAGGTTCACTACGTCATTAGGAAGACTGGCAAAGGCAGTCTCAGTTAAGCATGAGGAAAATGTCTGAAGAATTCCAGCCACAGGTTGTAAAACAGTACTACCTTACTCGTACCCAGAGATGAAAGAGAGGAGTAAGTATTTAAAGATGTAAATGTTATCACAGTGAGGGCTGCAGCTTTTCTATGATGGGAAAAATTGGAGCAGATTTCTGTGTTGCTGGGAAGAGGCAAAGTTTACTCACGTCTTCTCTTAAGAACTTTAGATTTCTTCTCGGCTGAATAAAACAGTGGCTTTTCACATCTCCACAGATACCTACCAGTAAGAGACGTAAGAATTGTTAAGAAAAAGAAAGCTGTAGCAAACAAGTAACAGAACAGTAATTTCTTAGAAATACTGCTAGAGCTATTAAAATAAAATAATCTAATGGTTAGTGCTATTAAAAGCCATTCCCCTCCAACACATCTAGAAAGTCTTTTTTCAGAGTAGGCAAACCCAGACATGTAAGCCTAGATTTACTGTTATCAGTTAATTTTTCAGCTGTATAAGCTACTTGTCACAGAAAGTAAGCATTTAATTAATACACTGGATAAACATTATGAGAGTAAATAGAAAATTAAGATAGGGATTTAATCACTCTGTTCAACCAAGCTTGCTGGATGGAAATGTGGAGTAAATTCCTAACCTTTTTAATTTCTATGGGGGTGAGGATTTCACGTAAAACTGTCTTCCTTAAAAAAGAAAAAGTACTTCAAAACCTCTTACTTGGCTCTTTCTTCATCCATTTTCTTTTGCTCCACATCCAAGGAACATTTTATAACTTTGTACCACTTTTTGTACTCAAAATACGGACCATCTGAATAAAACATACACATTTAGGTTGAGAAGAAGTAAAAGAAATGCATTGTACACAGAAGGTGGTCTCCATG
This sequence comes from Pterocles gutturalis, assembly GCF_000699245.1. Classification (NCBI taxonomy): domain Eukaryota; kingdom Metazoa; phylum Chordata; class Aves; order Pterocliformes; family Pteroclidae; genus Pterocles; species Pterocles gutturalis. The sequence continues at coordinate 42,244 of NW_010134248.1, read as the reverse complement.
CAGTTAGACCCTGCGTCTTCCATGTGCATACAAACCTATGCTGAATTCTTTGTGCTTAAAGAAAACATTTTTGATCTAACAATTCTGTGAGAAAGAGAAATGCAGAAATGCAGTGAAAGAACAGCATGTCAAAAGAAGTACGAAGACTACCTTAGCTTAGATTTCATAGATTTAGCACAATTCAAACCTCTTCCTTCATTTCTGAAAGTTAAGCCTAGAAACTAGCTCCTCTCTACAAATGAACTAGATCTCAGCGGTGTGAAGTGGCCTTCACCTGTTTGAAAATTGACTTTGAGGAATTCGTGAAACTATACGTCAAGCTTAGGTTTAAACAAGTAAGGTCTAAACCAGCTCAGGTGTAAAATTTCAAACAGTTTCATCAACTCCCCACATAGTTTATCCTGCCACCCATGAAACCTTACAGGGCTGGAAAGTTAAACTAGACAACTGTATCCACTTTGTATCAGCTTCCCATGTTTTTGAGCACAGGAACTTCACTTGTTGATATGTGAACAAATATTTACCAGCACATGCGAAAACATGAGGGCATATGGCATCCTAGCAGCACATTTGTCATAAACGCTCTGAAGAGATACAGGACTGAAGTAGACCAGTAGGTACAGTAAGTATAAGAATTCCAAATAGGACTACGGTGTAGATTTATATATTTAAAATATAATCAACTCTTATTACGCGTGGGTGGATTATCTGCATTGTGAATTACCCAGGCTTTGCATTTCCCCATCACCCTAGCTGCACTGAATGTGACGCTTGCATCATGCTTAGCTTTGCCAGCTAGCTGCTTAAACTGTTTTGAAGGTGAATATACTGTTCGTGTAATCAAGCTTATATACATTTTGTATTAGCTGCATTTTTGCTATTCAAGTTATCCTGCCACAGGATGTCCTAGATTGTAGAAATACAAATGGACTCAAAAAGCAACAGAGAAATTAAGGGAAGAAAGACCCTTAATAGTTCTTAAAATTCAAAGGTGTGGATACAACTTCTTTTATGAACTCCTTAAGCCCAAAAGTTTAAGTAAGGACTCCTAAACTCCTGTGAGAGCAGTCTGGGCTGGGGGGTGGAAATTTTTATTAAAACTTCCTATGAATTATTAAGCATGTGTCACAAGCAGAACCATTGCAGAGACGTGATAATAACCGTTTACCTGGACCAGACTGCTAGTCTGATGCTCATGTAGCTAAGCTGACTGAAAAATACACAGCTCTGTGATACACACACATACATATATACATCTCAATCCCATGGTTTATATGAACATGAACAGTATTGTGTACATGTGCAGTTCATAGAACATAGACACACACACGGTAGGTAACTACAACTATCTACTGTACAGTTTCCAGTCTGCCCTGAAAAACTGTAGGAGCTGAAATACTATTTTTTTAATTAAAAAAAGACTAGAGAAAGGATAGTTAAATTGAGAATGCAGTCAACATAAATTGGATCTTTAAAATTAAGTATTAACCATTATTCATTTTAGCACACTAACTTTGGGAAAACGCCAGAGGCAGTTTTGAGCTCTGGCACTGATTAGTGCTCTAACAGACATTCTCACATCAGCTCCTCCGCACAGCTGCTCACCGTCACCTCCACGCTTTAAGGACAGGGACAACAGAGCAGAGAACATGCATCATTTTGCACCAGCAGATTTTTAAGTAAAAAAGTGGGCAAAGAATGAGCTGTTAATTCCCAAGGGCAATGAGACTTGTTAATAAGGGAGAAACACCATTAAGACATGAAGTCTCAGCTTCTAAGCAGTTGCACAACTTCTACTCTTGTCATTATTATGTACTTCAAGCTTTCAAGGGAAATAAAAAGGGAAAAAAAGAGCCAAAATAAGTTTGTGCATCCACTTGAAAATGAGAATTACCAGTTTTCGTTAACAGTGATGTCTATCTCTAGATACAGCAGTAATTGTGCACACACATGGCTAATGCCGATTTTATTACTGACTTAAATTTTTAAGAAGTAACAGAAGGGTCAAAACGGACCAAAACTGGATGAAGGCTAAAAGCTAAACCACTGTAACACATCTTTGATCTTATCTTCAGCTGTGATCTTGATCAGGCCGTGGAACATCTTCCTGAAGATTTCTAATCTCTGATTTGGTCTTCCTGCCCTCAAAGAGCCACGTTCACACCATTATCTTCTCTATCTTAATTGCTGCTAGCTTTTCCACACTCTCTCAGGATTATTTGGACTAAGAAAATAGATTACATCTGAAATATGTTACACACTAAGACATTTTATTTAACAAGACTAAACAAGTTTGGATTTTATCATAAACATGGTTTGATGCCCCTAATAAGTATCTGCTATTTACGATCAAAGTACGTTCCCTCTTCACTGCATATCCATTCATCTTCACCTAGCATGCATAAAATTCTAAAACAAGAACGCAAATATGTACAAGGGGAAGCAGAAAGGTAGCTAGCAAAATGTGTACCAAATTCCCCTATCCAGTACAATAAGAATTATGCAAGTAAACTGAGACAATTTTACAGAAACAGGATCTACTGTTTTTTTGAATAAAGATTTGCCCTAAAAAAATAGATGACAAAAAAAAAAAATTAATGATCAATGAGTTTTTCTAAGCTTGATTACAAAGTTATTTCATTTACAAAATCTTAGGATTGCTTCTACTAGAATATTTATGTACCTTCTTTGTTATTTTTATTTCTTTCTTCAGCGAAGTCTGAAAGTAACCTGAAAAAAATATAAAAATCAGGCTATTTTGTATATCCAAATACTGTACTTTTGACATGAAGTTCAAATACAACTGACAAAAATTACACACTAATTTTTCTTCCAAGCTTCAGATTCAAACTGATGATTTTTAAAAATAAGTAATATTTAATGTCTAAAATGCCTTCATGTGTATGTTTTATGCTACTGAATTTAATAGAAATTCAAATGCTATAAATTTAATATTACTAAAGAAAGAATAGTTCAAGACAATCATTTGTACTATTTGAAATTTGGGCTTTGCTATGATTTGCCTGCACACTTACCATTCATAGTGATCATCTAATAAAAACAATAATTTGAGCACAACTACAATAACTGCTGCAGCAAGAACATCGTATTTCACTTTTCGTGTTGACTTATTTCCAGGCACAAGAGTCAGGAAATCCGCTTCTCCAATACTGATCTTTTTGACCACTCGACAAGTCCAATTATGCAATTCATCTGATTAACGTAAATAAAAATATAAAATGAGCATGTTGAGACAAGCTAGAAGTACTTTTACACTGTAAATATGTTAGGTAACTTGAGGAAAACAATGTTTAGGTCTTTTATCACTATTAGACAGCAATTTTTTTCAAGATGAGAAGTATTCTTGGGTATTTTTAAAAATAATAGGCAACCTTCCCTGTGCTTACATGGAAAACAGTTGTGATTTATGATATATTCACATGGCAGGGGTGGGGAAGGAAAAAAAAAATCAAATTTTTAACAGTGTTTTGATGTTACTTGAATTACATTGTTAGATCATCCTGAACATTGTTGTGGGAAAGCCTATCTTAAATCTACACAAATATAGTTTTAAAAAAACCCCTAAAGCCAAAAACTTGTCACAAACTATTTCCTGCATGGTGACCAAACACCCATGCAAGGATGGATTCAGTACTGCAGAGAGGAAGAGGGGCTAGTTTTAAAGAAGCTAGCTGGGTATGAAGAGCAGCCTAACTGTGGCAGGGCAGTGCTTGCTGCTACTCCAACAAAACCCCGCTGAGGTACAAACAAGCCCAGCCTAGGTTACAGCTGGCTCTACACTGGAAAGCCTAATTGCACGCACTAGTGCAGCTTATGTCAAAAAGATACAACTACAGCTCCGAAAGCAGCACTAAGGGATCTATACAGCCTCTTATTACTCTATGCTTATTTTTCACAGATACAAATACCCCAAATTTCTCACCTTTCCTGTTCAGCAAGAAATACAGGAGTTGATTACATCACCATCAGATTCCACAAAGGTTAGCAATGTATGACTAAGTACAACCTTAATCCAGCTATACTTTATACTCTCCTGCTGCTTACAAAGAGTTCAGTAGGAACTAATTTTTAATCCTCTCGTACATAATAGTAAGTTAAACAAAATCTAGAAATCAAATTTTTTAATAAATACAGTCAGTATATTTTCTTTTCTTTTCTTTCAGATACTTAAAATGGCCGTTTCATTAATATTTATTGTCCTACAAAACACTGTCAGTTGGTTGCTTGTTATTTTTTTTTAATGAGTTGTTAGACAACAACAGTAGTCCTTTTTCAATTTGGAAAAAAACACTTCTACAGGATAAAAAGTTTAATTGTAAGGAAAAAGTAAAGGACAATATATTATTCTGCTACAGTAATTTTCAAAGAGTATTTAGCTTTGTATTTCTCTGTAATTAATCTGAAAATGCTAAATTTCTAGCTTTGCCTTTGATTCAACTGATACTTCAAAATCTGAAAAATAATGTGATCCTCTACAGGATCACAATACTAGTGTAAAACTACACAATCAGAATTTCAATTCTAGAATTTGAGCCCTAAATATGTTGGTTATTTTCTCTTCATTCAACTGTGAGTAAACAGAAAAGCCAAGTAGCTTTATTCAATGTAAATAATTGCAAAATAAGACAATAACCCCCCCCCAAACTATTAATTGTTGGAATGCTTTGAAGAAAAAAAAAACCCAAATTTACAGGCTATTTGTCTATATAACTCATATCCAGTGACAGTGGAATTTGTCAGAAAGTATCGTAGCCCATAGTTCACCTATTAGGACTTACTGGTCTTTCTTTGGTAATTTGATATTAAAGACTTAATTTTAAGATAAACAAAAATACTCAATATTTATGCAATATATGATTTCAAAACTAAATTGGAAACCAAGTGAGAAAAGAGCTGATTTGTCATACAGCATCACTCGCTAATATTAAAATTAATGCTAAAATGCAGTATTATAGAATATACGGACAATATTATATATAATTCCCATGCTAAGCAATCAGGTCCCAACTTGATGAATTGTTTAGCTAAAGTTAATAAATCATGTGAATTCAACTAGTGCCTCTTAGTTCACATGGATACTGAAAGATTTGAAATGAAGTATCCACTCCACAGCCCTAGAGAGCCAGCACCAGAGTGCCCCTCCATATCTAGGCCTATAATACATACTCTAAATGTTTGATGAAGGTGCTTTCTATAGAAATTATCTTTCAGTTCAAGCTTAAATGGACATAAATTAGAAGGAAAAGAGTAGGCACTTTTAAAGTAGTAATTCAAGTCTTTTTGCTAGAGTTTAATAAACTAAAGAAAAATTTTATCAGTTCAGGTTTGGGAAAATATTTACCAGGTAAATTAGCTTCCATCAAGTACTTCATGCACAACATGTCTGGATGAAGAAAGCAGCTGTCTGTTATATCTGGAAAACGGGGCAGGTCTAAAAACGCTGCAAGCTCAAGCATTTTGGTGTACACCTCTTCATACATAGGCCACGACTGAAAGACAGGGTTAGAGGATGTTATACATTTGCTCTATTACCATATTTGTTAATGATCTTAGTTATCAATGTTAAATTCTCTATTACTTAATACAGAATTATTTATCCAGACTCTTCTAGCACTCTCTATGACTAAACACACATGCAAGAATGGAGCCAGACTGCAGTACTGCAAAGAGAAACACGTGGTAGTTTTAAAGCCCAATAAATATATAAGGAATAAAGTTGCTTCAGACCTGCAGGCAACCCACTACCTTTTTTGTGATGTGATCAGTGTACCTCCGGATGGTCCAAATTTGAAAGAGCATTGGAAAACAAAAATACAGGTGCAACTGAGGGTGAACTCTCTAAAGACCTAAGAGATCACAGATCCACAGAGGGGTGGAGGCTGGCAGGGACTGCCTGGGATCATGGGGTCTGAGCCCCTGCTTGGGTCAGCTAGAGCAGACTGCCCAGGACCACATCCAGTCAGATTTTTAATATCTCTGTAGACGGCAGCTCCACAAGATCTGTGAGAAGTCTGCTCCAGTGGTTCACCACCCTCACTACACAAAAAAAGGTTTTGTTTAGATGGAATTTCTTGCATTTCAGTTTGTGCCTATTTCCTCTCACCCTGACACTGGATAACCCCAAGGAAGATCTGGTTTTCCTCCTACGCATACCTGCCCTGAGTCTTCTCCATCTCCAGGCTGAACAGTCCCAGCTCTCTCAGCCTCCTCACATTTGTCAGACACTCCACTCCATCATCTTCATGGCCCTTTACCAGACCCACTCCACTATGTCTGTATCTCCCTTGTACTGGGGAGCCCAGAACTGGACCCAGCACTCCTGACGTGTCTCATCACCGGTGAGCAGAGAGGAAGAATCACCTTCCTTGATCTGCTGGCAATGCTCTGCTTAACACAGCACAGGATGATGTTGGAGGTCTTTGCCACAAGGGCTCATTGCTGGCTCCCATTCATCTTCACAGCGCCTTGTCCACCAGAACTCCCAGGGCCTTCTCTGGAAAGCTGCTTCCCAGCTGGTCAGCCCCCCAGCATGTGCTGGGGACTGTGGTTATTCCACAATGCATATTTATGTATTTATTTGTCATATTTATCAACAAGAATGGGATCAATATGAGGCTGACAGGCTTTTAGTTCCCCAGACCCTCCTTCCTGCCCTTCTTGAAGACAGGGGTGATGTTTGCTTTCCTCCAGTTCTCGAGAAACTCCCCCAGTCACCATGACTTTTCAAAAATTATTGACAGTGGCCTTGCGATGACACCAGCCAGCTCCCTCAGCACTTGTGGCAGCATCCCATCACAGCCCATGAACCTTCCATATGTCCAGTTTGTTTATATATTCCCCAACCTGCTCCTTCTCCACCAAGGGTAAGCTGGCCTTCCCCTAGACTTTCCCATTGGTTTCAAGGACCTGGAATTGCTGAAGGCCACTCTTACCAGCAAAGACTAAGGCAAGAAAAGCATTCATCATCTTAGGCTTCTCCTTGGTCCTTGTGAACATGTCCCCATTCCTATTTAGCAGCAGGTCCACATTCTCTAGAACCTTTCCACAAAAACTTTAATATAATTTAATTTTAAAAAAATATTTAATTCTGTATTTGCATATTTATTCATTAAAATAAATCTGCAATTCTCTTTTCAAACCTATTGACTGCATGAAGAAAGTTCTCCCAATTGCTACTGAGGTTTTCCTGCTAGAGGAGAATATAACTTACAGACAGATTTGACATACCTATTCATAATGAACTCAGAAGGACCTGCAGTTTGCGTAAGTATAGACTGTAAGATTTGACCCTCATTTCTTAATACCTGAGCTGTTTCATTAAACATTCTTAATTCTCTATATTCTAAATTATTTGAATTTACCTCTTGAAGCAACTTTTCAGTCGCTCAGGCTGCTTTACCATTTTAAACGTATAAAAAGCAATGCTTTTCCTGCTTTAGTTGGTGGCTCTAATTCAGCAGAGCACTTTACCATGTATTCATATTTTATCAAGTCAGTTTGTGCAAAAGGTACTTCCATTTAATAGGAACTTAGCAGCAGTTTACACTTTGAGTACAGGTTCAAAACTTTCCTGAACAAGAGTGAATTCAGGCTTCTGGTTTTTTTTATAGACCAGAATAAAACCAGAGCAATCATGTTTACAACAACAACAAGACTGAAATAATCGGTTTTATTCAGTCATTTGGTTTAATCCATTTTAATATAAGCTATGTAGCCAATGCTCATATTTTATTGTTTTGAATGATTGCCAACATTTCCCTTTCTTTTTTTTTTTTTTTTCAATGATCTTCCCTCAGACTGCAGTTCAGGCTTGCTTAACTGTGTGAACACATGCCTAAGCAAATGAATAATTCTGCTGTCACTTACTATTACACATGCAACTTTTTGTAACAGTTAGGAAGCTGTATCATGTTCATTATATTTTCTAAACAGTGTTAAAAGTTGGCTTAGACTGCTACAGGACTACCTTGAGAAACAAGAAAAACACGCATTACCAGACTTCTACAGAGCAGGCTCACAGTACTTTCCATTCCTCTTAAAAAGCAGTGCTAAACTGAATACCAAAACAATCTTGGAACAAAACCTGAATCATATGTAACTTCTCCGGAGCGTATTTGAAGAAAAATTAAAGTCCCAGATAATTCAAATAAAAGCTATACATAAGTACTATTCTTAATTAAAGGAAATATGTTTTTCCCTTTAATAAAAAGGAGTTGAATTAGTAGCTTTTTAATAATATATCACAGATGAAAATAAATTAAGACACTAGGAATTCAGTCATTTGAAGCATTCACATTCTCAAACATTAAACTATCATCAGTGAAGTTATCTGAACAGTCTAATTTGATGCAGAGGTACTTTAAGGAATATAGCTCTTAATTGGAAGTCTCACCGTAGACACCTATATCACCTTATACCTGAGCTTCTCTCATTGTGGCAGGGTAAGCAGACAGCTTTCCTATCCTCGGTACTAGTGAATCATCCTTTCCTCCTGATGCCCAACACTGACTTTTGTTTGCAATTTAGAGAAGGCAATTCGGTTCTTTTTTCAAATGGCTAGAAAACGCTCTGCTTTGCAATGGCAACTGAGGCTTTTCTAAGAGTAAACACAAATGGTGTAAAAACTACAAATAAAATTTAATACTGAGAGCTATCACTTGTCTTATTTTAAAAAGAGTGTTAACAGAAAAAAACCTGTTCTTAGTTGATGTGTGTTCATAAAGAGATGTAACCACAATTGGGATGTGCAGATATAGGAAGGGCATACTACCATAAAGAGATCAACCGAATCAACTGCTACTTTCCAGGGCTTAACTCCCAAGCTCAAAAACCTTCACTGCAGCACTCCGGTTTCTGCAACAAAGCACTGAGTCATGGTGATGCAGGTCGAACCAAACACCACGCTTCCAGGAGTACACAGTAATCTCTTGAGCTGTAAACTGCAAGCATAAGCCGGATCCAACACGAGATCACATCTCAGTAGGACACATCATAGCAACAGCTGAAGGCTGAAAGCTTGAGAACTGAGGAAACTGTAAGACTTCTGTAATCAAACAATAATTTTCACCACTCACTACATACCCTGTTCAATTCTGAAAGAGCTGTGAGTTCATACAACAAATCTCTTACTCTGCAAGGTTTCATACATACTGGGAGGGTTAAAACAGAACACCCAAATTCCACACAACCAATATAGCAGACGTTAGGACAACATTATGAAAAAGCAACATACAGCAAACAAGCAGCCTCAAAATTAATAAAAGTTATCACCTTCTACCTAGCTATGTATCTCTGCCAGAAGAAAAAGAACCTGATGGAACAAGTTGCACTGAAAGTCACCCATCAAATCAACAAGGAAAGCAAGATCCAGAGCTGGGGCCTCCCTCCTGTAGGTGAGAAAACCTCCACCTCCAGCACCCATGATTAAACCCCAAGGGAGGAGTACTTGGAGAAGAAAGGACAGTGTTAGATCATACGCCACATGCTCTCCAACTATAACTTTCACTTATCCAATCATAAATTAAAAAAATTTGCATTACATATTTTCAAGTTGTATTTCTGTGCTAAATATTAGGACAACTCCCCCATCCATCAGCATGGGGAGTTACTGAGCTCTCACCCTGTTTCAAGAACCTGGGAAACACTCCACATGTAAAATTCAGTCACAAACCCTTGAGGGCACTTAACAATTTCAGGAAGACTGACAGAAAATCCTTCTAAAGTTATGCCACCCGCTAGCCTTCTCAGGTGTTTTGCAAGCTGTGATTTCCTCAAGACTGATCAACAACACTGACAGAGTCTATAACTTGTCTAGATTGGGTACAGAGGTTACAGAGAACTTTTGTTAACAGCTTTGTCTTTAAAATCTTTGTATCTTATTCCCACATGTGACAAATAAAGTGGCTTCAGGTCTTCTCCAGAAAGCAGTACAGAAGTTTAGACTACTTGAGAATACTTGTTTCTATTCTTTCCCCCCTCGCTGACTTCAGCTGAGAATAGGAGAACAAACTACACGCTGACGAGTCTGTGTCTAGAACAAGATTTTCATGATGATAAATATTCATTAGACTATTTAAATCCATTGCCTTTATCTTTCAAAGTTACATGGAATTTTTCACCTGTATTAGAAAAGAACAAGCTGATTTTCAGAAGCAGAGGAGCCAAAATATTAGCATGATAATCAGATCACAGTAACAGGTAATTGTTTTGGGTAAGCCAAGATTGCAGCCTCTCCTACTTGTTTGGACAACATCAGAATGTTGCTGATCAACAAGTAGAAAACAGTATGCATTGGCTGGCTTTCTAGATTAATTTGCAGGCTCCATAGCTTCTTGTTTCAAATGTGGTCTGACTGACTCTTCTTAGATGACTGTATAGGCCATTTCCTTCTGTATCAGGACAATATCCCAGCAGACACTACTTACATATTCACAGTTCAGTTTATTTTATTGTGATAATGTTCTATCCTTTTTGAAAAGAATTAAGAGTTGTTTTAAATTCTCCCTTTTATATTCCCCGCCCCTCCCCCCATCGTCCTCTCCTGTTCAGTACTTTTTTCACAGCACAGTTTCCTTCCTCATCATCCTTCTACCTGTGAATTTCCATTCCAGGAACCCTTTCTTCCCTTGCCTGCACGTTCTCCAAGGCTCTACCTTCACCTGTGCTGCTTGTGTTCAGCAGCAGACATCTTTCCCAACTGGTTCTTTTAATGTCCATTTAATACTGGTATCTAATAAAGTCCAACTTAACTTTTTCATTATCAGCTTTTTGTAGGTCTCTGGGTATCTTTGACATTTAACATTTTACAGCATCCCAAGGAAGGATGGAGATGGCAAAATATTCAGAGGGAAGCATTCATAGAGACTATTTAATGTCACAGCACCTTAATGGGGTAGGGTAGTGCTGTTATCCCTTCGGGATCGCAAGAGGTGCTTGTCTGCATTCCAGCAGTTAAACCCCTTTAAAACTCTGGAAGCAACTTAGTGCAATTTAAGAGTTTGGATATGCTTGCAATTCTCTAAAAACCAGCAAAGCTTCATCATTTTTAAGATAACAAATTCAACCTAGATCAAGATTAAAGAAGACTTCAATTCTCAGGAAATGGATTAAGAAAGCCATTTAACTTGAAGGTTTGGAAAACATCAAATCATAAGGTTTGGAGAAGGGGTTTTTGCAACAGAGTCCAGAATCTTGGTTCAATCCTTGCATAAAGCAAGGCATGTCTGCAAAACGAAACACATTTATTGTAAAAGTAATAAACCAAATGGATGCCCTTATGTGTGTAAACATCTTTAAATGCAGCCTGCATTGAAACACACATTCCCAGGAACCCAAGCTAGCTTTAAAGTTACTTAAGGTAAAATTAGGTACCAACAACGAGCACAGCAGTTGAACGCTCTTTGGAGCCTGGTTCATCTCTGCTTCTGCTGCTCAACTGGTCCAAATATACCTGGTCATCTGCAGCATAAGCCTCCTGCAGGACAACGCCAGCCACAGTGCACACAGGTGACATAAAAGACTTGAAAGGAAAGACAATAACTGTATCAGCTGTGAAATTTACACCCAAATTAGTAATTCAAACTCAATTAAATGACTTTGTGAACAAATCGTTACATACTAGATGGTTAGTGTTGTCAGCAAGCCTCAACTCCTAGATTACTAAAGATTTTTTTTTCATGTTTTTGTTCTACTCTTGCAGTACTACCAATCTGGCCACTTCCCATACAAACACATACTGATGAATCTTGCTGATGTATATATTTTTAAATGACATTTTTTTCCCCCTTGCCTAACCTCTATCTACCTCTCCGGGACCATCACCAGCCCACCTGGAACTGCAGCAAACTAATCCAACAGCCATCATACACAGATTAAATGTGCTTTAACACTATGTATTATTATGAATCCAAACTTTAAAAAATAAGCAACACTCACTAAAACTTTTTTGCCATCTAACCTAGCTGGAAAAAAACCTAATGTAGTCAACCCTGTTGCACAGTTAGATTCTGTAGAGTCTCTTTGTGAACACTTTCTTTGCCAGAGCATAGGCTATACAGAAAAGACCCACATAATGTTTAAAGGGAATCTTTAAAGGTCCCTTCCAACCCAAACCATTTTATGATTCTGTCACACTGTAAGCACTGTTACTGCTGTTGTACAGAAATGTCCCAGACTTGTGAATTGCTGGTGAGTGTGAAAGTATAATGGGGAGAACCACTGCAGCCTGCTCCTACATCCCTTCCTAGGTCACCATCAGAAACAGGAGACCAGATTCAATGAGCCTTGAGTCTGACTTGGTGTAGCCATTTTTATGTGGACTAAATGAGCAGATACATTTCCTCAAACCCTGATATCCCTGAATCACATACAGATGCTGATGTAACAGTGAGAGGGTGTGCCTGGAATTATTGAAAGGGAACCAAATGACAAGAAGAACCAAGACGAGTGAAACTGCTACAACTCCATTTAGATAACTGAAATATGCAGCTCGTGAGACTTCTTCCACTAGAAAAGACATAAAGAGACCAAGCACACAATTAAAGCTGGTACTTTACAAGCCTGCCATCCAGCAGAAGGATAGGATAACCGAAAGATTAAGACATGAAACAAAAACAATTTGTCCACCTTGAAAACAAGATGTGGTGGGTTTGACCTTGTCAGGGCACCAGGTGCCTACCAAGCCGCTCTGTCACTCCCATCCTCAGCAGAACCGGGGGGAGAAAATAAGACAGAAAAAAACTCATGGGTCAAGATAAAGGCAGCTTAATAGATCAAAAGCAAAGGTCAAGTGCAGAAGCAACAGAAAACAAAATATCTATTCTCTACTTCCCATCAGCAGGCATTGTCAGGCCACTTCCTGGGAAGCAGGGCTTCAGTATGCAGTTGCTCTGTAAGACAAACATCGTCAATACCAAATGCCCCCCATTTCCTCCTTTCTCTTAGCCATTATTGCTGAGCAGATGTCATGTAGTATGGAATATCCCCTTGGTCAGTTTTGGGTCAGCTGTCCTGGCTATGTCCCAGCCCACTGGTGAGGGGGAAATGTTGGGGAGACAGCCTTGATGCTGTGCGAGCTCTGCTCAGCAGCAGCCAGAACACTGGTGTGTTATCAACACCTTCCCAGCTACCAACACAGGGCACAGTGCTGTGAGGGCTGCTGTGGGGAAAATGAACTCCATCTCAGACAGACCCAATACAACAGGCAAACAGGCTGCCCAAGGTATCTACCTGGCAACAAATGGGCAGAGGAAAAAAAAGAAAAAAAAAATAAAGTCAAGACAGCATTTGAAAATCAGAGAAGTCACACTGACAGCCTTTCTCTTGCTCTGTCCTTTGATAACTCTTTCAACTGAAACAGCTACTACATCTTAAAATCCTAAATTACTCCTGACCATTGTTGCAGAGGAAGTGAGAAGGATCTTTGCACAGAAAAAAAAAAAAAGATTAATTTTAGAAAATGACTCAACAAACAATGGTTATGCATTTTTGAGAGAACAAAAATCTAGGTGTGCTAGGATATTAGATGGCATTAAATTGACACAGGTAGTTTTTACTGAAGAATTCAAGATGGCATGTGGATGAGCCAACAACCCACACACAAGAGAAAAAGCAAACTGAACATCCAGTACAGAGGTACTCTTTCACTTGGGGGAAAAAAAACAAAAAAAGATAAGAGATTTTCATTGGATGCATAGCAGACCTTTTAATAGGCTATTCGCAGAGGAAGACACCTTTTCATTACATGATTCCTGGCTAAAGTGTTTTTGGATAAATGAGTTTCAACATTATTAAACCAACAGAGACACATGCTTGAGCGTTAGCCTGTTCATGCTCACAAGCTAACTCTGACAAATATCACTTTTCTAAAGAAATGTAGTCTTTCTACACATGAAGAGAGTAATCCAATAAGGAGCTGAACTGTCATAATGTATTGAAATTTAAGACTTTGGGAACAAATTTTATTGAATTTCATAAATATTTTGGTAGGTTTGTTTTCTTTCTTCATTAAGTAATGTTTAAAGACAGGTATGGGCAAGCTAGAGTTTCTGTTACACAACAGCAAGCTCCCATGATAAACTTGATTACAATAACCCTTTCAGCAGTGAACTTCCTCCTCAGCTTTTTTTTTTTTCTTTCAAATAAAAGCCTCACCCTTGCTTCTTTGCATTCTGCACTACTTTCTATCCTGAACAAGTACTGCATGCACCTGTTAAAATGCACAAAAAATACAGAGTTCGAAAAAAAAATCCCATGGATAGAAAGACACCCCCAACAAAACTAAGATTACAAGGTATCTCTAAACACTAGCAGATCAAAGCAGGAATTGCTGCTTGTTTTCAAAAGTAAAAGCAGCATAGCTGATTAACAGAATTTGTATGGCTAGAATTGTACACCTCTTAGATGATTTTTTTTTAAATAAACAAGAATGGCTGGCTTCTATCTTAATTTGAATTCTTTAAAGAGTTACCACTAAAAAAAAATCATATAGCAATTAAGATCATTCAAATTTTAGTCAGGAAAAGAGGCTCTTACACATCAGACCTTGCATGTTTTTAGAAAAGAAACTCAGCAAACAGAGGAACGTGTCTAAAAGCCAGTCTGGTGGATACACTTTGCAGGGAAGCAGAGAGCCATTGCCATTCCAGTCTAAACACTCTGGTATAAAACAGAACAAAGATTTTGACCTGCATTCATAAGTTTATTAATAGATTCAGTCAGGAATTACTTTGTCAGAATCAGACTCAAACTAAAATATAAATATGCCATCCACCAAAACCTGGAATGTGAGACAATCCAAACAGGAGCAGTTTCCTATGAGCTGCGTGATGACTCGATGACATGAGTATTAGCCTGTAGCAGATTATTAAGTGATATGAAATCCTTTTCAAAAGTCATTGTGAAAAAAAAAAATACAGGGACAACTTTACAGGATTTAGGAAATCTTCAGGTTTCCTCATGATGGTGTCACAAACCCACCCCGTTGCCTCAGGCAGGTCTCTTTGTCCCAGTTTTCCACCTTGTGACAGAGCAGCACACCACCACCCTGAGAGCCCAGCCCTGAGGAGCAGCCACCGGGCAGCTGAAGGCACCGTTGCATGACGAAGGGGAATGACCAGCATCAAAAGAAGAGGAAGATCCAAACACTCTGCACTGTGCTGACTTCACATGGTGTGCACTAAAGCAGGCTTAAACTCCCACATTAAATGAAGAAAAGGAAAAGATATACAGAGCAGCTCGTTATTTTCTTCATGCTAAACTAAGACGCTATCTTGGGTTAGAAACAATGAGATGAAATGTTTAATGACTACAACCTAGTGCACTTATACTTCTGTCTCAGCTAAAAGCAAATTCATTCCAGTAATTCCTAAATTCGATATGCTTAACTTTAAAACCTTAATCACTATTCAAAGCCATGAAAAGAAGATAGCATTGGCTTAATCTATTCACAAATCCAAGACCTGTACTTACTTTTAGGGCCAAAAAAAAATTTCACAGAACAGAAGGCTGCTTAGAAGTACTACAGGTAAAGTGCAAAAACCCTGAAGCTGCGTCTCTGCCATTCCAGGATGGCTCCCCCATGACCTAGAATTTATTTACTCTTACATGGCTTTTCACATTTCTCCTCTTGCCACATTTCTAGGCCAGACTTCTTGCAAGTGTTCATTCTTCCTCCCAGCGTTGGGATCATCACGACTACTCAACAGTAATAAATTTTACATTGTGAGTTTTTAAACAAGCAATTCCATTAGTTCTTCCACCAAAACAAACCAAAGGATCACTAGAAAAAGACAAGGATGCAAAATCTTTTTTCAAAAAGCAAAGTTTTTGCTTGAGAAAACTCTATAGCTTTAATTGCTTAGGATTGTTTGCCATAGGCTAGAGACACCCTTTTTAAGCAATGATTTTGCATACTTTTACCATTTAATCATTCCTTAACATTTTTCAAGTTGAATAAGAAACATCCCCAGATCTCTAAATCTGAAACTTTACAGGATGGTATTTAGTTCACCTAACTTAAAGGTTTGAACTATGACTTAAAAAAAGAGTTGTGTGAGATAACTAGTTAATGAAAAATGAAGTTTTACGATCTTAAAAAAAGTCTCCCAGAACACAAAAAACCACAAAGTAAAACCCTAACTGAAATCCCAGGGGGGAAAAAAAAAAGTGTCTGTACCACATCAATCGAAAAAGATCTGTTTAGCCTTGCATCCAGCAGCAACAATGATGTGTAGGGAGGAATTTAGGAACCAAGCAAGCCACAATGACACTTTACCAAGTGCCTGCCCAGCTTCTTACCACTTGTGGTTGAGTCAGCAGCGAGATCTCTGCATTTTTTTACTTCCAGATCCCTTTTCCTTCATGGCATTTGTCCAGTCATTATCTGGCCTTTTTAACATCCAGAACATCCCAATACAAGGAGTTTCACCAGTTACTCACAAAATGAAGCTGCATTTCCTGCTGTTTGATTCTGAACCTGCAAACCAGCAACCTCTTCCGACGCCTCCTACTCTTTGTATTGGAAGAGACATTGAATATTTTCCTCATAAACACGTTCTACAAACTACTGCCCCATCTTCCTTTTAGTCACATCTTCTTTAGGTTGAAAGGTAAGTAGATAAAGTTAATTGTTTCTTGTAGGAAAATTGTCCCTACATTTGATGATCCCTGTTGCGATACTCTGTACCTCTTGGTTCTTCTATAACTTCGAGAAGGAGGGTAAGAAAAGCAAAAAAATGCAATGAAAATTCCACAGAGTATTTAAAATATGGATGCAAGATAGATTTAAACATTAACACAAAGGTGATCTCCATTTCTTCACTAGAAATAAGGAGTTATTAGAAAATAATTCCAATGTAGCTGGGCTACAACGGCATGTTTGAAAACCGTATTGTGAAGGGATTACAGAAACATGTATAATTAAGATCATGCAGATATTTAAATGCAGGCTGGTACATGAACATAACATTGATAACATGAACATAGCATTGATAACACTAGCTTTCAGAGAAAGCTACAAGTCTTATTCTTTAAAAAATAGAACATCTTCCTATTTAGCAAACATAACAGCACAGACAAATCTGCTGATTGACATGTACTTCATAGGTGTGCTTGGACACAAAACAGACATTGGTGGAAAAAAAGTATATCTGTGTGTTTTAACAGCAGCTCATGGGTCAATGAATGACAATCTTTTTTTTTAAAGAAAACAAAAAACTAACAGGTAGTGCTTACCCACTGTAATGATGCCATACCAAAGCCCCAAAACCTGTATCGCACGTCTTTTAAGGTTTTCTCCTTCCCACTCAATTTTTCTTTACTTACTTTACTGTTTTCTCCAAATAGAACCAAGATATTTTTTTTAAGTCAGCTGTTGGACAGGAAGAACATTTGAGAAATTTCAAGCTGAATTTGCTCCATCTCATAACTGCAAAACTCAGGGATTATCTATTTCACTAGATGCAAAATGGGGCAGATTTGCCTTTTTTTTTTAGTTCCCCCAACCCACCCATTCTGATCAAGAGGGTAGCATTTTTTCAAGACTTGTTCCAAACTGCTCATAACATAGGAATTTTATCAAGAAAGAAGAGAACAAAAGTGAAAAAGCAATACTGAATAGAATGATGAAGACTGAGCAACTTGCAGGTATACTTCTGCTTACATGATAATTTCCTGTCTAAGATTGTAATTCATTAAAAATAACTTCTGTGAGTTAGATAGTCTTTACTTTTATCAATGATGTGCATTTTACTTTTTCTTACAAGGTTTACTCATGAAAAATGGTCAGTAGACCATTTTATTTGAAAAACCCCTTCAGACTAGAAAATTATTTAACATATCAGCATTCAAAACAGTAATGTCAATTTAGAGAATGCACTGTTGTCACCTATCAAATTAGCAATACCAAAGCAGTCACCAAATGGTATAAATAATTTCCACAGTAAGAATTTCAGTACAGTGACCTCATGCAACATTCAGAATACAAAAGTACACGGAGGAATTTTACTGCTCCTTAGACAGTGGGACAGAAAGCGTAAAGCCCTAGAACAGTGATTCACTTCATCTGCCCCTCCTAGAAAAGTACTATAATTAGGAGACTAAATCCACACCCACAACTGAAGAAAAAGGAGCACTTAAGAAATACTGTCAGTTTATAAACTTCTATTCATATACTCAAACTCTGTAATGAAGCAAATGCTAATCCTTCAGCTTTTAAGTTGATGAAATTATAGTACCATAAATAGCATCTTTGATATAAAACAATCACAAAAAATGAAACATCATTTGCTGTATGAAAGCACTCAGCCACATTGCATCCAATTTAGGGTACAAATCAAGGAATAATACCAGCAAACCCAACAGAGGCGTTAGCCTGAAGAGCAGGACAAATAGTTTTAGCAATGCTAAAAATAGTCATCATGAGATTTCTAAGGATCTTCAGTGGACAACATTACAGCTTCATGTAAGCTTATGCCATATAAGCTTTGAGTTTACCCAGAATATCTAGCCCTTGGCTCTACGTTTGGAGAAAGGCAGGTAGGAGCAGCGTGCTCTACAGCCATGCCTAAGTAACACCGTCCTCACAGACATCATGATCTTCCCTAAGCACCTCATGTTTTTCGTACAAACCTCGCTCTTTCCTGTGCTGCAATAACGATCACCACTCATCTATTTTATTGTGTGAGAAGAGAGTAGATTTAGACTAGACATTAAGAAGAAATTTTTCCCTGTGAGGGTGGTGAGGCAGTGGAACAGGTTGCCCAGAGAAGCTGTGGATGCCCCATCCCTGGAGGTGTTCAAGGCCAGGCTGGATGAGGCTTTGAGCAACCTGGGCTAGTGGAGGGTGTCCCTGCCCATGGCAGGGGGTTGGAATTCGATGATCTTTAAGGTCCCTTCCAACGCAAACCATTCTGTGATTCTAAGATACTAATTTTTTCTGTATTCAAAAGAATGATGAAAAATTACTTGGGCTTTGTTCTCGGTACAAGGTAGGAAGAACTACCACCGTGAGTGAAAGCAGCACGCAAACTCTACGAGCTTGCCCAGCCCTCCAGGAAAAGGGCTGAGCGTAGGCAAGAAGAGAGAAGCATCAATACTCCACAGTCCCTCTGCTAATCTCTACCTATCCTTCTTCAGTATCTGCACTTAAGATATCTAATGAAAATGCTCTCAGTAAGCAAGAGAGGTAGCTACTTTTCAAAGCCTCCCAAGGAAGATCCTATCTGTCTAAGTTTAGGCACTTCAAACACAGTAAAATATTTTATCAATTTGTGATATGCTCCTGACTGCAGGAAACAAAACAAAACAGAAGCAGTTCAAAGTATCTAACAAGAAAATGCAAACGAGTGTTTCCAACCTGAATAAGCCAAGCAATATACTTAGATACAGGAGTGATAGACAGTTTCCACGTGTTATTCAGTACTGTATATGCAAAGAACTAGTTTTCACTAAATCTGTCATACTGATGCTACTTCTGATCAGAACATAGCCAAATTACTCAACCAATCCTAGCAGCATAAGTCACCTGAACCCCTCCCACTTTATAAGAAGCTGGCAGAGATGATTAGAAATTAATGAGGACTAAATGCCAAATTACTTCTAAAACTGAAGCATTAGCTGCAAAAGCTGAAGACTACAACCAAGTCCTAGTTTTGGTTGTATACAGCAGGTAATTGTCATAGTATTGAGCAATCATCTTTTCTTAATCCATGAGAAACGCTCCAATTTTATGTTTCCCTCCAGGCTACCTGACAGTTCTTCTGCCCCCAACATTCACAAGGAAATCAAAATCAGGAGGTGTCTTAAACTACTTAAACTTGTCAGCTAAATTTACAAAACAAAATGGCTTTTACTATGCTTGAACGATGCTGAACGGATTCAAATATATTTTTGTGGCACATCCCCATTTAATTCAAACCTGTTTTTAACGAGCAACTGAGTTGTTAGATGGTCACAAGGCAGGAAATGTTTGTACAGTGCAGGTATTAGTAACTGTATTCCAGTTGCCTATAATAAACAGAATCAGAAAGAGGGGCTAAATCTGAGGTTCAGTATCTTTAACCTTCCTGCCATAGCAAAACTCAGCAACATTCAACCATACTGTAACATAAATGATTAACACTACATCATCATTCTGAACCTGGAAGACAAGTCCTGCACTGGGTAGTACAGCACAAGGATATGAGTCCTGAGTACAAACCTTGCTCTCAAGTAGGATAGTAAACAATACAAAAATGTGTAGCTCCTAGATATGAAAGCACATGCTTTACACCTCTCCAGGTATAGTCTGGTAGGTCGCTACGCTCCCAGACAGGTCTGTCATATACCTCTTTTTATTGTGAGATACTGGGGTAAAGCAAAAATGGCAAATAAGAGATCCTCCTCTTGAAAGACAGGGGGGATGTGACTGCATAGTGCTCAGGGACAATCCGGATTTAAAAAGGCAAAAACCAGCACTATAGATATTGTGCAATGAAACAAGATGTAAAAGCAACTAAGCCATAAGCAGCAGGGAAACTAAAAAA
The DNA here is from genome assembly GCF_000699245.1 of Pterocles gutturalis. NCBI lineage: Eukaryota > Metazoa > Chordata > Aves > Pterocliformes > Pteroclidae > Pterocles > Pterocles gutturalis. The sequence goes on along the minus strand of NW_010134248.1, from coordinate 21,701 downwards.
AAAAAAGAAAACAGCTAAAAACTAAAAAACCCCAAAGCCTTGAATTTCAATGCCACAGGTAAATGGGTCATGAAACAAATATGAAGAAAAAGCAAGACTGTTCTGTAACTGGAAAAAGATTATGAACGTATCTTGTCAAAATCGTATGTAAGGAAGAGAAAAATTATGTCTGCAAAAAAGTAAACCAGTATCTGACAGAACTGAGTGTTTTACAAAGGAAAGGCCCAGATAATTTACACACAAGAAGCTTCAAGGAAATAACTGAGGATCTCTCTGAAACACAAATGCTGTTTTTTAAATAATCTTAAGAAATTCTAAACATCAAAGGACTCTCCATATTAATATGCAGTATTTAAAAAAAATGTAAAAGGGGAGATGCAGGAACTCTGTAATGATTAGCTTGGCATGGATCCTGAACAACATAATACAATGGCAATGGGAAAAATGGAAGCTAAAAATATCCTGTCAGTTAAGCAACCTTCATAAGGCCAGGAGAGGAGAGAGCCAACTGAAGCTCCAGCTCCCACAAGGAGCTGCTCTGGAAAACCTTTTTCATTCTTTATGGGATAGCTAAAGGGAATCCAAATCAAAATTACCACAAAGTCTCACTAGAAGACTGTAACTCATAATTGCACTTAAAACCGAAGAGCTGCTCTGCTGGAAAGCAAAGTGTGCAGAACAAAGGAGTAAAACAGAAGCATCCTTGATAGCAGAGAAACATCTCGGCAAAATAATCTCAGAAATCACATCTCTCAAATCCTCATCAGAAGTGAGATTTGACTGAGGCTGACACAGAAAGATGGGTGGCAGAAGGATTAGTGGCAGGCCAATACTGATACAGACATGCTGCCAAAAATAAAATAAAGCTAAATTAAAAAAAAAAAAAAAAAAGAAATGGAAGAGAAGAACAAAAATAAACTACAAGTTATAGAACACTGGAAAAGAAGAAACCCAAGAATTGGAAAGTTTCCAGACAGCGCAGAGATGATCATCTCCCAATGTTTAAAGCAAGCCTTTCATTCCCAAATAAAAGAGGAGAGAAATTAGTCATCCAAGCTAGGGAGGGTATGTGTGTGCAAGAATGTGTGCAAGGTACACACTCCTCCAACTCAAATAAAATAAAAAAACCCCAAAGCATCATTCAGAATAAGGGCATTAAAGCAGCACATTCTCATAAGAGCTAAAGTTTCCTGGTACCTACTTCAACACCTGTCACAGGTTACTTTAAGGAAAAGGAAAAACCTGGATGAATCAGACCTTTTCTTCAGGCAGCAAATATTTCCTTTCAAACTCTTCCCATCAAAGGCAACATCAGCTCATAACAGAGCAGGAATTAAAATTCTTATTAAACTGAACACAAGGGAGACCTGCCCAGAACTACTGACCTAATCTGACACAGACAAAAATAGACATAATTTTAATGTAGAATGATAAGCTAAGGAAGATGCTAAAATCCCTCTCAGCTGGAAGTTTAGAAAGCATTTCTGTACCATGGAAAAACCTGAAGAGTAACACGAGGAATTATTTAAGAATCAAGACACCTAGAGATGGAAATAGATGAACTGTATAGAGCAGATTTCAAACTAAACAGTGCTTCTGTTAACGTGGTAAAGTTGGAGGTAGGATGTGTAAAAGCAAACAAAAAAATAACAATGTATACTAAGACAAGCAAAAAATAACCTGGATATTAATATTCTCTCATTGCAAGGTCAAAGCTGTCTAAGTAAGTACATTTCTTATTAGAGGTAGCAATACTCAGTGGATTGTAAAAAAACCAACCAAACAAAAAATCCACAGAGGAAGACAGAGGGGAATTGAATTAAATAATAAAAAAATTTTCAAAGGAAGCATTTTTAACATATACGTTCCTACACTGCAAGTTATATCAACAACACTCTCTCAACACTGAAGCATTCTGTAGCCCTCTCAGAAGACAGGTTTCACACAGATTTAGAATTGTGCAGCTACTTCCATCTCAGATTAAAAAAGAAAAAAAAAAGGAAAGAAAAAAAAGAGAGAACGGCTCATACAGAGAAGCCATTCCATGACACCCCACTCCACGACAGAAGTAGTAGCAAGGATAACCAGGTAAATACCCATTCTTTTGTCTCCAAGAGCAGGTTGGTGGACAATTTCTAAACAGAATTAATCTAACACTCACCAAGCTCAACTTTCTCCTAGCTATCCCACCCCATCCATTAGAAAAAAAAAAAGATTCTTAATAAGTTTAGGAAAAAATGAGTTAAAGTTGGAGGAGAGAGAGAGAGAACAGAACTTCACTGAGGTCACACATCAGGCTCCTTGCCAAGTCCAGATACTTGTGCATCTGAAAACATGACCATTCCTAAAGCTCTTCAGAACAGGATCTGAAAGATATTTATGAGACTACACCTACCCTGTTCCACATAGCACATACCCCAAAGTGACGTGTTTGTTATCTTCAATACTTTAGTAAATCATGTTGCCCAACCGCCATGGGAGTGACCTGCTTACCTATATATACATGTACATTTAAGTTTGTGGGTGTGTGTAAAGAACATGAGAACCAAAAACAAAAATTATTTTTGGACATTAAAAAAAAAAATCAATCTACAATGCATTAATGGTAAAATATGCCAAAAAGTAATGAGTTTTATAAAAAGTAACGAAAGCTAAATGTAAACTTAAGACAGCAAAGCAGAAGCAACTTTAAAGCACAAACAAAACAATTACTTAAAAGATAATCAGGTACACAGTCCTGAGCGAAAAATTTAAGGAAAAACAGATTTATGGCAAGGACAAGTTGTTGCCAGCTCAAGAGAAAAGGGATGCTTTAATCAGTTTTGTATGAAGATAAAGATAAACCCTAAAAGCAAAATAGAGGATGTGTATCTTAAGGATATATTCCTAGTTCAAGCAGAAATGGAAGAGAGAATTTGTGCGTAGCTCCACTGGAGGACAGATATTATCAATAAAAATAATACAAGCTGAAAGCAAATTAGCTACAGAACTTTATATACATTACTACTAATCTACAAATTTGTTTTAACTCCTACAGTAGTAGGCTTTTAAAGAAATAGATATCCTCTGCACTAAAAAGGAAACAAAGATGCCTTCCACCTCAAAGAGAAAAGACCTGTTGGCTACTGGTGCAAGCCTCAAGGCCAGCAGGGATTTACTGTAGTTAAACAAATTGCAAATAGCTAGAAAAAAAACTTGATCTCCTGGCTAGAACAAAACCCCAAACTCAAGTATCTTATTCTTTCTTGATACATAAAAAGGTTTTAGTTAAATGGAATAAGAATACTTGTTTTAGAAAAATGGAATTTTGTAGAGTAAGGTGAAAACTTGCTTTTCTTCTCTTGTATTGGGAACGTAGAACTTCTGAAGCAAGCAGGAGCATCGTGTTACTGCTGCTGTTTGCCCTGTGAACCCTCTGACCGTGTATTTAGGTAAAACCTATTTACCAAAGGCTAACTTCTAACATACACATGCTTTTAATAAAGGAAGGGATAAACACGATGACTAATCAAGTGAAGGCTTAGAAAAGAGACTTGGAGCAATGGAAAGGCAAACACATATGGAAGATAACTCATTTTACACACAGATCTTTTATAAAGTACTTTTATCCTTCATAAAATACTTGTGAGGTAGTACTTATCTCCAGCTAGGACCCGACACGTGTCTACCAGTTATGCTTCACGATAAAAATGATATAAAGAGGTGGAGGCTCCCTTTCTCTTTATGCAGATGCAGTTATGTCCAGAGCTCCCACACTTCTGGGTAGAGGTGTCCAGACACAATAACCTTTGTGGCAGGTATTTTCAATAAAGTTCTGTTTGGGCAGAATGAAAAATTATGCCCTTGTTAGCTGTTCCATGACTAAAACGTGAAGGGCTTATCTGCCACCTACACTGAAAATGTGAAATAGAATACAAGGCATACTATACCTTCTGAATCACAGCACACTTGAGGTTGGAAGAGACCTCTGGAGACCATCAAGTCTGACGTCTCTGCTCAAAGCAGGATCAACTACAGCAAGTTGCTCAGGATTGTGTCCAGTCAGGTTTTGTGCACGTCCAAAGATGCAGACTCCACAGTGGTTCAGGGCAGCCTGCTCCAGTGTTCAATCATGCTTACAGTAAAAGAGTTTTATGTTTAAATGGAATTTCCTGTATTTCAGTTTGTGCCCGTTGACTCCTGTCCTTCCACTGTGCACCACCAAGAAGAGAGTCTGTCTCTATCCTCACTTTTTCCTGTCAGGTGTTTATAGACATTACTGAAATCCCCCCCAGCCTTCTCTTCTCACGGATGAAAAACATGTCTCTCTCTGCCTCTCCTTGTATGACAGATGCTGTAATCACCACTAATTGCTAAACTGTACGCAGGACAGGGAAAAATCGTCAGTGATATGGACTCCATTCCTGTATTACACAGCACAGAAGTTCATCAACTGTAAAGCCTGACACTAGTCACTTTCCTTGCACATGAAATACTACTACTAAATGATGAGGCATAAAAAAACACCAAACTCATGCATGTACACAAGCTTCAACAATTTCAACCTTGTACAGATTCAGCATATTTTGGGTATCTGGGAAATTTTTACTGAAGAAAAACAAGGCACTGAGAATGTTTTCCTATAAGATGAGCCTGATCAAGTTAGGCTTCATCTGTACTTAACTGGTAGAATGATACTTAGCATGACTTCAAATCTTTCAAGCTACTACAACATAGCTACTTCTTGATTCAAATTTGGGCTGCAGGGAACTAGCATAGCACAATTAAATGCACCAAAAATCTGTTCAAAATAAAAAGGAGACATATTAAAGCATCCTCTCAGTTATCAAGATTTTTTAATATGTTTGCAGCCTACATTCACCAGATCTAAAGCACAACAAACAACTGCATTAGACAATCTTACCTGCCTGGTTATTAACAGTCATAATCCATAAAGGTTTTGAAGATAATGGTCTATAGAATATTATATACAGAACACCAAGGAGAAAAGAATGTTGGTTGTATTTTCAGGATGGAGTATTACACACTCTGACTTCCTGCTCCAGGACAATAACCTCATCTCTTGAATTTCTCAAAACTAGGTACAGCAAGCTACAGATAATATCAGTGCTGCAATGAGCAGCAAGATCAGTTCTGAAACATAAGATGCAGAGAACAGCTAGTAAGGTTTTTGCAATTATCAGCTCAATGATGTAGTCAAAAAAGTTAAAACTAAATAAACCTGAGGATGCATTACTAAAGGAACATGGAACATAAAGCATGGAGCAAATATTCCTATAAAGAAGAAGCCACAATAATACTGGAGTGGCTGGAAAACAAACTGTACAGTAAGCTTACAGAACTTTACTGATGTATCTCAACGAAAACAAAGTTAAGAGATTACCTGATTATCTACAAATACTTTGGAACTGACGGGTGCAGGTGTCAGTATCATAGATAAGCAAGATGGAAGTCAAAAGTTACACAAATTCAGCTTTTAGATCATCAATTTCCTGTAAGCTAAACAGCAGACCACACTAGATACTGACTCATCATAAGCAATATTAAAACAAAAAAAATCAGATTCAGGGTTTTTTTTCCCAGTCTGTGAAAAAAGGAAAGTGCATATATGCTATGTAAGTGTTTAAGACAGAGGGTGAAGTGGCTAAACTTCCTCCTCTATATTTATAAAGTGGAACAAAATTAATTGACCAGCTTGTGGCTCTCAAGTTGTGAAGTCCCACTCCCACATTAGGACATGCGACAGTCCATAGTGGAAGTGTGTTTTATGGAAGGTCAGTAGAATAATCCAGATCAACAGCTCTGGGAGAGAGCAAGCTAACAGGGACTGATGAAATTGCCTTCAGGATGGGCATCAGATCACCCTGCATGCCAGAAGCAGCTCTATCCCAAAAGAAAGCAGTAGGATCCTCCAAGGGCAACTGTCATCTCCTCTTTGCAAACCAGATCTCCCATTTCGAGGCATGGTACAAATTTCAGAGCCACAATTCACATGAAAATTTTATCTGTGAGATTTGCAAGATTGGGGGGGGGAGGTATTTTATTTAGTCAGGCCAGAATACAGATTCAGTGCAAGCAATTTCAAGGGATAAAAACACCTCCAAAAGATGGAGGCAAAGAAGGACAGAGAGACTGAGAATTAAGAGTTATATAAAAAAATGTCTACATCTACATTTCAACCTGGTTTATCTTTTCTATTAACTAAAAATCTAGACAGAAAAAGAAATCAAGAGGTTTTATATTAAATTTGTCTCCTGATTTTTAAAAGTTGAGGTCATATTTGTTATTTATCCAGACAGGATAGCAGTGGTAAAAAAAAAAAAAAAAAGCTACAGATCAGCTTCTGAACAACTCATGATCTGCTAAATATAAGCTACATACTGGAGAACGGTAACATTACAGTAACATCATCACTGAGGGTTTGGGCTACAAACACATTATCGCAGACCAAAACCTAGCTTTTCCTCTTAGCAGAATTGCTGCTTTCTGCTCTGTAAAGCTAAGATTTTATTTGCACACTTCAAAAATCCATAATAAACTTTTTTCTGCAACACAAACACCAGTGGGCAATCGTTCCCACAATACATGATAAACTTCAATAAGGGATATTCACATTTTATTCAAGACTGTCCATCACTTTTAATCTTCTAGAGGAACCATAACCCCTTATGTGTATTTTAGGTTTGATATATTTCAACCAGTAAAGCAAGAAACAGAACAAGAGATAACATCTAAACAATATTTTATGAAAAGAATATGAAATTACAAACACATTCAATATATATTTTAGGCACCAAAAAGGATCATATATTGCCCTTAGACACGAAGCCAAACCTTACTTCTGAGTGTTCCAAAAGCAGTTCTCAATACCTTTTTTCTCCCCAAGTACTTATTGATTTCATTTTAACTTAGGTAATCAGCTTAATAAGACTAGTTAAAGATTAAAGCACTCAGAGTCACAGACTGCACTGGTTTCTGCACAGGCTCCAATAATGCAAAATGTGAACTCCACAACATTAGAACAGATTTAATCAATTTATTAGTACAGTGACCAAAAAAAAAAAAAAAATTAAAATTCCACAAGATAACTAGGTTTTGGGGTTTTTTTTAATCTTTTCCTTTAAGAAAAAAATTACCTCTACACAAAAGATCTTAAGATCAAGTCCACACAATTTCATCTGCTCTGGAAAATGCTGAAAAACATTCAAATATGGAATATGACCTTCAACAACAAACCTGTATTAAAAAAAAAAAAAGACCAAATCAAAATAGTACTATGAGAACTACATACGTTTGTTCAAAAATTAACATACAAATCAACATCTGATTTGAAATAACGTGAGTATTATATTGCCTAATCAATTCCACCTGAAGTTACACACCCCTAAATGCTTCATGGACAAAACCAGTTCAATCATTTAACAAGCCTTTAACTTCAAGATCAGATATGATTGACCAATGATAATGTTATGGCTGTAAGCTTACAATCCACATACTTACGTGGAGTTTGTTCTGTGCATTCTTCAGCTACTGCATTTCTGAAACTGCTTTAAGCCTCCTTTGGATTTATGGAATTTTTCTTTCAAAATTCTAAAGCTTTAAGTAAATTTTACTTCAAACACACACTTTCTGCTGGAGCGGTATGACTCAGGCAAGGTGATAGGGACAAAAGTCACAGAACAATGAGCAGATACACAGGTCTGAAACCCCATTAATTACATTATGTATTCTGATTTTTTTCAAAAAATGTGTTATATGGGTATGAACAGAAATTATTTTGTATATTAATACATACACAATCATTTGTTTTTGTATTTGCACCCAAATAATGCATCTTTATTGAAAACTGGCTTTAGTAAATGGTTGACAGTATTACTTTGGGTTTTTCTTGATATTTTCTTATCTGTATGATGGGATTTCACAACGGTTACTGACAAAAAAAGTCACCAGCATCCAAACCCCTAGTCCTACCTAACATCATAGCTGACATTCACACCAGGCAAAGCAACCACTGAACAAGCATGGATCCTCACAAGGGAACAGACACTACTCGCATTCCAGACTAAAGCATATTAGCGGCCTCCCATAGGACTAAACTAGAACTGCCTTCCGTCTCCCTTCTCCAAAACAATTTTTTTAAAAATAGCAAATTAAACTGGAACAAGTTAACACTTCAAACAGAGAAGGCTCTGTTCTTTAAATAATATTAGAGATCTGAAAACAATTTCTCTCCTGCCAGCTGTGTTATCTTGCACGGTATCCCTCTGATCTTGCTACACAGATTAGTAACTTCTTGGTCTATGAGCTCCGCAAGTCCCTCCTGGGTTCCCACAGTGGTTGCAAGGCTGGGCTTTGCCTCTGCTCCCAATGCAGGGCAGCACCTAAACACTTCAATTGCTAGCTGGATCCAATCCCAATCCAAAAAGCACAGCAATCTGCCACTTTCATGCAAAATGCATCTAGAGAAAACAAGAATAAAAACAGGGCAGAACAATGTCTTTGCATTCAGAGGATCTACTGTTGAAGAAGATTTACCTTCCTCCTGAGCCTACAGCAATTCACAAGCTCACCTCCCCTCTCCTAGTCCAGAGGAGTATGCACCACTTGCTGTGTATTACACAGAGTGTATCTACTGAAGTTGACTACAATTCTATTTAAAGGCTAGTTACTGCAAAAGTTAGTTACATCCCAAATTTTTTTTACAACATTCTTAACTGAATTTTCAGTTTAATTAAAAAATCTAATTCCAACCACTATTAAAATGAAAAGTGCATTTCTTAATCAAAACTGTTTCTCAGTTAGAATTAACCCATCACTTATAATGATTTATGAAAAATAACAGCAAATTGAAAAATCACATTGCCCAATATTTTTATTCTGAAGTTCTGCGTATTAGTCTCTCAAGTGAAGAGGTAAGAATCACTGCACAATCCTTTCTAATCAAATTGTGTGGTGTACATTTTGCTAACGAAGTTTCAGTACCTTTTCTCAACCAGTGTAAATAGCATTTCCCCAGAGAGGAGAGATGTGCACTGGTCCACACACTCTGTAAGGTTATCATCCAGCAAGAGTTGCTTGTCCTTGCCATCCCACCTGATGTGCTGAGCACCTCACATGATGGCTCCTTAGCTCCCTTCAGTCAAAGCCAGCTGCGCTAAACTGAAGAGCTTAACTTTATGGTGTAGTTTAACAAAATGGATTGAGCCAACCTAAAAGCTCAACATAACTAGTCACAGTCTGGCTGTGTGCTCATGTTCCTTATCATTCCCTTCAACAAATTTAACTCACAACAGCAGAAGATTGCCTATTGCTCTGTTTCAAGAAAGAAGGGTTTGTTTCCCATCATCTAACAAACTGAGGAGGCTCACAGATGGCTCCAACAAGTGCAAGAGTCGGCAGAGGGAAGGGGATGCATCACACAGGCAGGAGAAGAAGGGAAGCAAGACCTTCCTCTTTCAGCAACAGTGCCCCATTACTGGCTCAGCTGATGATAAGCTTTGGCTGACACGTGTTAAGGCGCAATCACACAATTAGCTGTCAGATCTGAAGAGCTGGTACCAAGACACTGAAAGCAGCAACCTCCTGAGCCAGCACAGTGACAGCTGGAAGAGGGCAAACAATCACGACCTTCCTTCAGGTGTGGTGTCGCGGTGATTGCAGCCAAACCACCCTAACAGCTTGCTGCCTCTGAAATGGGAAATGCCACCCTCCCTTCAGTCCTCTGCCACACACTCCTCCCTGCTGACAAAAGCACTTGTGTGACTTCTCCAACAGAGGATTAGACTGAGAACTAGTCTTTTGTTTTCCAAGGTTTGATTTCAACCAGACAGATTTCCATACTCAGCTGACTGCAGGAACGTTATTGCCAGAAAAAGGCAGAAAGGGACGGCAGTGAAGCAAATTAACCTGCACTAAAATGTCTGGTGAAACTTCCTTTTGCAAAATTAGTTTTCTGCAGATTGACTTCTTTCAACTAATATATCATAAACCAGATCAGTGCTAGTACCCAGTGCAACAGTAAGAGCAGAAAAATTTATGCAGGACCCCAGAAACAGAAACTTGGATCAGCTTAAACTGATGCTGGAACCACATCCTTACACTGCAAGAGACAAGCAATGTCCATCAAAATGGTTTTTTGGGGGTTTGTTTTTTTTTTAAATATGCTTGCACTAACTTGGCTGTACCAACTCAAAGCACTGCAACTGTTTCCTAGCTTGAAATTATTGTCTCCATACAAAAGAATGTTCTTCTCTCTCAGGTTAAGGGTTGTTTTTATGTTCTAAAAATACATGAAACAGCGTAAATGCCCTGTTATGAATACAACGTGCTGATGATTCAGGTTTTTAAACCCTCAGTCCAAAAGCCCACATTTGGAGTGGCACTTCAGAACAGTTTCTTCTGCTGTTCTTTCAAACCTTTCATTTAACAGACAGATGATCAAAACACTTGTAAGGCTATGTTGTATCAGTGAAGTACTTGAAAACTTGACTGGCAGAAACAGTACACAGTCCATGTTCTTTTAATTACAGCAGCAGCACATATTAGTAAAGTCCAAGAATGAAAACAAATTCTAGGTCCTCTGCATGCTACCAGGAAATGATGCATCTGTTAAAGCCACACAAACTGATTACAAGTTTGGTCTTGCAAGCAAAGCTAGGTATAACCTCATTTGAAAGGCATTAGTTCTCACAATCTCAGAGTCTGGCACCTTGAAACTTTTTCCCCAAGCCAACAATTTTATTCATTATTAGATAAATAGTATACAGCATATGTAGTATCATGAGACTATTCACAGTGGAAAAGGATTTAACGTGTTACACAGACTTGAGTAGCAGGTTGTTAAAAATGTTATTTTTAAATGAAAATGTCCCTGTCAGAGGAGGTAATCATAGTGTTTTTCTACTAAGTGTGTCAAGTAGCATGGAGGAGTGTATTTTTGGTGTTGTAAATCCTTTAAAAGCTGGCAGATTGCCCTACCATAGTGCCTAAGCATGTATCACAAGGGAGGAGCAGTAGTCAGCTGACTTCAGGGCAGGGAGAAAACCAAACTGAGGAAAAAACAAGGCAGGACTTTAAGTACAACTGTAATCCATCTGGTTCAAATAAAACAATTTGCCTATACAGATTTAAAAAGTAATGCTGAATAATTAAAGTTTTCTCTGCATAGTTTTCATCTCTGGTCTGTCACTATTTTGATCTGTGTATCTTAATGCATGCAAAAATGTGAATATTGTCTGATTTTGTAAACGTAAATATTCAGAAGTTAGAAAACAAGTATTTTATGGTAGTTCATGCGATTTAAAATTCTTTCCCCTTCTTCATCAAACTTGTGAAAGGCAAAGACCTTAAGGGTAGGGAGGGAAGCATGATAATGTAATTAGTCTTATATAACTGTCGTATCATGGTAAAACTTTGCAATACAAATGACATTCTTTTAAACATCACTTTCAGAATTTAATTCAGTTCTATGTTCAGTGCATATAAAGTCACTGAATCATTCTGATTTACCCACTTTTAAAAGCAGTACACCCATAAATGATATCTTCTCATTCAAATAATCTTATTTCCGATTATTAGTTTCTGATTTGCCTTTCTGTACTATATTTGGTACTCAACTTTTTTTTCTCTCCTTTTCCAGCTCTTTTTTTTTTACTGTTTTCATGTTTCCTGCAAATCCTTTCAAGTAAATGTGTTCATGCCTTAAGGATCTCAGTACAAAGGATGTTCTCCAGGTTCTGAATAATTTTCCTGTATCTTTTTGCAGACTCCAATTTTTAAAGTGCCAAATACAACAATATGCCATAAATACGCAAACAACACAATCTACCTTTCCTCCTAACAGTGGACTTTGACAGTTGGGTTTTTTGTTGTTGCTGTTTGGTTGTTTGGTTTTTTTTTTCAAACCACACTATCATACTAAGACAGGAACTTGTGAGGATGTATTTGCCTCGTATGACCCCACATGCTTTCCAGAGACAGTTTCAAAGATTCAGTAATCAGAGAATAGATATTTAATTATTCATTTTTCTCTCCGAACAGGATGGGCTAAGCCATAATTCTCTACTGTGAACCATTTGCTCCATTCCAGTAACTGTAATTTACTACTTGGATTTTTCACATATACAAACATTATCAGACAGGATTTATATATTTATTTGCTAATCATTGACAAAAGCACAGAGTATGCTACGGTAGTTCCAACTCCTACAGAACTTCCTTAGGAAGATACTAGTCAGTAATAAACCTTGTTATTGAAAACTGCTTTTGAGTTCTACTATTTCTTAATTAACTCAGTAAATACTTCTGCATGCAGGGTCCTAGTTTGAATTCTGAATACAGTGGCATTTTGCTGAATGTTTTACATCCATCTTTTATGTAACAGCATATCCAGTTATTCAAATATGGAATGGTTTGTGCAATTCTGATCGATGAGGGCAACAGCCTCCCCTTAAAGTTAAATCAAAGGGTTAAACATTGTTTTGCATAAAAATAAGTTAGTATTAACTACTGTACTTCAAGGTGTACAAACCTCTGCCTTCTAAAAAGTACTTGCAAAAGAGCATTCTGCAATACCCATCCTTCTCAGAAAGCCTGTACAAAGCTAGGGAAGTGCAGGTGGAAGCTGGTACTCCAGAGGAGACAGGCCACAGGGGCAGATCAGGCTCTGCGGTAAACCTCCCTTGCATTCATCACAATTTCAGCAGCAATGCCAGTTATATGCACAACAGGTGGGGGTTGATGTACTCATTGCCTTTCCTTTTAGCTCACAGGTTATATATTTGAAAAATAAAAATTAAAAAATTGAAATTGACCATATCAACTGAATTCTGAATCACTTTTTCCTTTATTTTGTCCAAGTTTGCAATTTGAATTGTCAATGTACAGTCACTTGAGTCTTTCCGTTCTTTAAATTTTGGCAAAGTAATTTTTTTCCCCATCTTTTTTGAAATACCCAGTATTTCAACACTTGTTAAAAAGAAGTATCAGTATACAAAAGGTCTTCCAAGGAAGATCTAAGAATTCCTGACTTTAAACTATTTGGGCCTGATTTAAAATATTGCTAAAAAGAAGAGTTAAATTATTTTTCATTCTTTAATTAGAATAGAATATTTCAGTTGGAAGTGACCTAAAATTATCATCTAGTCCAACTGCCTGATCAATTCAGGGCTGGCCAAAAGTTAAAGCAGGTTATTAAGGGCATTGTCCAAATGCCTCTTAAACACTGACAGGCTTGGGTGTAAATAAGGAACATGTTCATAGCGTTGTAGAGGGGAGAAGGGAACTGCATTGTCAGCAACAGTTTGATGGTCCCCATTTAACATCAAACCCTACTATTAGAACATTTTATTGCTACTATATTAAAAGCTGTATTACTCTGAACTCTGAAAAATACAGATACAAAGATATGAAGGCAAAAGAGGACTTCCTATATTAATTTCTGTGCGCAACTCTATTGCATGAAGCTACTTAGCTACCTTCCAGATCACCACATACTGCTGGTATTGTTTGTATGATGACACTGATGTAAGTCCTGGAGAATGTTCACTCATTATATTCTGGCATGCTGACAACAGCAAAAATAGCAAAAGTGCAACCATACACACCTCCAGTGAGTCTTAAGAAATCTTGATGGAGAAGGATAAAAACTTCTTTAACTCCAAAACCTTCTCCCTTCTCAAGTCTTTGAGATTCATTGCAAGCAACAGAGGCGAATATTCTCCAAAAGCAGCTCACAAATTGTTATGTCAAAGAAAAGACAACTCAATGGAGAGAACTTCTCACTATTTCTGAGCAAATTAGTGAGACAGCAGTAGTGCAGATCACATTTTTTTAAAAAATATATTTATAAAAGCAACAAATATTTCACTAGAGACTATTCATACCTTAAGAGATCAGATAATGTCATTGGTTCTCTCAACCAGAGTAACGCCATGTAACAAAATGAAAGTGTCATTGGCATTGTCATCCTCAGTTTCTCCTTTTGGTTCTTCATTAAATACAAGCTACCGTCTACCGATCCAGAGCACACAGAGGTGCTTTCTTGGGTTTATGTTAAAAACAGAAAAGAAAAAAAAGTAATTGATATGATATACACACAATTCATGGTATATGGAAAACAAGATAAAGGACCATACAAGGACCATTGTTCAGCAACTAGTAACATTTGAAATCATTACTTTGAGCAGTTTGGTAGTTTGTGTACTTTTCTACTAAACAGTTAACTCTCATTTATTACTCTACCACAATATGAGATGAAAACCTGTTTCATAAACTGACATTTCACTTGACCGAGACACTGGATCATAAGAAGAGACAAACCTCGCTCTGGTACCCATCCAAACAGAACTTTTGTTGGGAACTACACTTAAACCTGGAGTTCCAGAAGGACATTTACTCCTATACAACATACAACTAACAGTACTTAAGAGCTGGAAATACTATTTTCCATTTGAGAGATAAGGGAACAGCGGGGAACCACGGGAAAATTCAATGTGCTTAAATCCATGCCTCTGAGTTGGGGATTAAAACATAGTTTTAAACTTCACAGTCAGGACTTTAATGAGAACAAGATTTATGCTGCAGAAATTTCTGCCATATAATCTCTGTGGAAACTTAAGTATTCTTTTAAAACAACATACCTACATTCAATGAAAAAGAAAACACCATTAGAATACATACAAATTTACCATACAGCAAACGGTAAAGAAGGTGGGGAAAAAAAACCAACCAAGAATAAACAACCAAACCTCCTTACCGAGATGAATCACTAAAACCTAAGAGAAGCAGCAATGAGAAATTTAATTCAGGGGAGTGATTTATGAGTTAGGAACCTTTTCAGCAGTGAAACTTTCAGGGAAGGAGGAAGAGAAAAAGAAAAGCCTCTCTTCCCTATATCATGACCCTACTAGGACAAATGCAAATGTTTTTTATTTAAAGCACACCAGCACAAAATATCAGCATTGATTCTGTGGAGATTTTCTCACTGTGTTCCTCCACAGACTGTTCACCTTTCAGACAGGAACAGTGAGGGCTGGATCCACAGCTCCCCAGCTGGGAGCTGCAGGGCCATGGCGAGCAGCCTGCGAAAAACAATTTAAACTTTCGGAGAGGTTGGCGGCTCCATGGTTATGGCGGCAGGGGGGGGGCCAACCGGCGGCAGGTGGTAGCCAAGCCTGTAAAGCAACAGCAGTCAGCGGCAGAGGTCCTGCGCCCACTGACACACGGTATGAAGACAGACACTGCAAATATTGTGTTCCTGAGACAGAATTGGTCTTTGATGCCACCTACCGGCTCCCAAAACAGTGGCCAGTAGCAGCAGGGACACAGCAACGGGTTAAAAGACCCTGCTCAAAGATACACCTGGTACAGACTAAGACAAGGTCTAGATGACAGGCATCTTACGAGACAGGTGTGCCAGAGAACACAAGCAGGAACATCAGTTCATCCTTCGAGACAACGGTTTCGCCTTTTACATGGATACTTGTGCTTAAAGGCAGCTTCACGACTGAGGCTTCATTATTGATTTCACATTCAATTTAAAATAATCCTCACTATATTTGTGGCCTTAATGATGGTGCACAATTTCCTTTTATTTCTTCCAATTTATGCAAGGCATGACAACACACATTTACACACATATAATAATTTAGGAGTTTAATAGGCTGCTTCTCTATCAGTATCTCAGTGCTACACTCAGCGAAATTTGCTACTATCCCTACACAAAAATTTTAAAAAAAATAAAAATCCTTGCCCATTGGACAAGCCCCTTAGGGAAAAAAAGACTATTGAGGTTTCCAGTCTGTAGCAATAACAGCTCAGTAAAAACAGCACAGAAAAGGAAACCTATGAATCTTAACTAGAATTTATAATTGACTAGGACACCTCCAGCATTACTTCTGATAAATTTCAATACACAAAACAATTCCTGTTTGATTTCACTAAAATGTACTTTTATTGTCACTGAACCCTTAATCCATTTCAAGTGCTTTTAGTGAAATTGGTATGACTACTTAAAGCTGAATTCAATCTCTGAAACAACTAAAACCAAGTTAAATTATGGCCTAAACTATGGTTCTAAAACTCTAAGAAACATAACTAGAAATGGCGCAAGTACAAAGGAAGAAAGGAGCTCCCCATCAAAAAGGGGAATAAAAGTCAATGTAATATTTTCACTAGAAATTTTTGACTCAATTCTTTGCTCTTGATACAATACATATTTGTGTAACACCCAAAATCTGCTACATGTACAAACACAGTGACTCTTTACCTGAAAACTGTCATTTTAATATATGAGGATGAAAGGTACTCGCATTATACTCACAAAAAATTTTGTCACCATTTTTGCACCTTTTTTCCCCCTGTAATTCTGTTTGGATTTTTAAAAAATTCTTTATTTATTTAATTGCTGCAGATCGAGTTTCTCATTCTATTACCATTTTTGGACTTTACTAAATAAAGAGAAAAACATGAAAGAAGATTGCATTCTTCTGAGGGTAAATAGGCAATATTGTAGAAGAATAGAAATGAGACATAAAGAGGACAGCACATAACAGGGGAAAAAACCCACTGAAACAGACAAAGAAGGAAAAGACAACCAAAGAATAAAGCAAAAAAGAAAAACCATCAGAAGTTTCAAAACCAAGCAAAGGCTTTCAAAGGTGCCTTGAAATGTGTTTCCACTATCAGACACTGCAGCATTCTCTGGCATTACACTTGCCCAGTAGCACCAATTTTCTATAACATTTTAACCACAGCAGGATAAAAATTTTAAGTATTTTCAAGCTGATATCGTGAACAGAAAGGAGAAACTGATGGAATGCTAAAAGATTTTTGACAGAAGGGGTTACAGGGAAAGTAGTAAAAATAATGCAGAGACAACACATACAAAAGTACCAACAATACTGCAAGGAAAACATTTAGAAAGCTAAATATATCTATGAGATGCAGAAAAAAAACCAAACCGCCCCCCCACCCCACAGAACAAACTGATGTTTCTTAATATCAGTGTCACAACTGACAGCTCTGCTATTAGCTGAACAAGTGCTTATTCTTTAAAGCTACCATGTTTGTGAACATCTAGCTTTGCAAATATAATAGCAATTTTCCCCCCTCCAAAGAGAAATCATGGAACAAAGTTGTTACACAACAGGACTTCCTCCCGAATCTCCCATTATATATCCAGATCCTGTTCAACTTTCATCTCCTTGGTGGGGGCTGGGGGAGAAAGTCTTCTGTTTCTGGTAGAATATAAAGCACTCCAGTAGCAAACAGTACTGAAAACTTCACACTTCCCAACAAGTTCCTCTAATTCATTGTACATGGATACACTTTATATATATTTATTTATATTTAAAAACTACAGAAAAACTGTTTTCCCATAGTTCAGTTCATTGCTCCTACCTGAGACCTTGCTGCTTGATGAGACAAAGCTGCAATCAGTCTGTAGATCCCCCTCGCTTTCAGAGAGAGACAAGTGGAGAAGGCTGGGTGTCTCTGGTTCACTGTCCACATCAGTACTGCCATCACATACCTGTATTTTGTAAATAAGTCATTGTATTATCTACTGTAAGTTACTGTTTCAATCTGAAGAAACCAAATAAACCATGACAAAAGCAAGATCAACACTAAATGAAGTTTAAACCCAAACTTTTCACATTTTTGCTTTCTCTATGAATCACCAGTATGTAAAGAAACACTGAAAAAAACCCTATTTTTAAAGGATTTCTCAAGATAAAAAGACTTCTAATGATCACATTACATTTCAACCTGCTACAATCATCAGAAAGTTGGCAATACATAGAATCAAAGCTTGATGAAATTAAGTAACTTGAAGAGAGCAAGCAGGAAGGGATAGTAGCTGATGATGCATTTTGTATTATAATTTCTGCTCTATCTACTGACTATCTATGCCAAGACAAAGCAATATTTTAAAATAAGCAGTTTTCCATACTTGAGAAGTATTTGTCTCTCGAAATAGGAAAAAAAACAAAAAACAAAATGGACATGTGGAATCCCGTTTAGAAGACATCCTTCATACTGAAGTAACATTAACATAAGCTAGATACATAGCTTGAACAAAGGTGGTTTCTGTTGTTGCTTTTTAAAAAGATACCAAACATCTCATGGGATTTGGGCTTTTCACTTACTGATAATGCTTTGACAGTTTCCCCAGCTGGTCTTTTGCAATATGCCTGTTTGCTCTTCTGCAAGTAACGCCTCCAAAAATTGCACAGAATTTCATCCTGATAAATACAAATGGATAGTGATTAGTACAAAGTTTACAAGATCATTAATTGCTGAGAGAACAGAGCATAATGTCTAACTCAGGAATCTGAATAATGTTCCAGCTCCAATTTTATTAACTCTGATTTATAAACTATGTTTTAAAATTACCAGAGAAGCTAAGTTTGTTTGCATATGCTCAATGTTTTTAAACAAGGAGTTGTTCAATTCACTTTAAAACTTAGAGTCTTTTAAAATAACACCTCCTATAAAACAAACACAGTGTGTACAACTCACACTGACATCTACATACCTTCATTTGTGGACATACTCCTAACGCTTCTAAAGCTTCAGCTTGTTTCTTGAGTACAAGCTGAAAGCCTTCACAAACATACCATTCACAGCCTCCATCTATGTAAAAAAAAAAAAAAAAAAAAAAAAAAGTTATTTTTTTTGTTTGTACTGTTTGGGTTTTTTTTTTAACCTTATGCACACTTATTTCCACTTCATATTCTGTTCTTATGGTATCAGGACAGAGAAACGTCTCTCTATTAAATAATTTCAGATTCTAGAGCATAGACCAACTACACTGAATACTCTATTAACTTCCAACTATTCCTAGTCTTAATCAAGAAGAAAAGCTACTAAACAAGCACTGTTCTCCACACATTTCCCAAGAACAATATATTTCACTATAACTTCTAGTGTGGCACTTGCAATCAAGTGGAGAGTTAAGTGACCAGTTTTAAAATAACTGAGAACATGTCATTAAAAAAATGAAGTATGATCATTTCTTTCCCATCCCCGGCACAGAAAACTGGAACACGTTATGGTGGTGAGTCAGGCAAAAAACAACCAATATCACCCCGTTCTTCACCACTCTCCCGCAGAACCATGCACATTTAAATGAAAGAAACTTTCTCAGAGCTTCCAGCAAATCTCAGCACAACATGAATTTCATAAGGAGCAGGTGTGCTCCACTCCATTCACTATTCCCTCAGACTGCTTATATTTGCTTTTCACTCTTACCTCTCTATACTTACAACTCCTTTTCTACAGGCTTTTTGTTTTAGAAATTCTCTCTGCACTTTTCAACTTTCTTTTCATTCCCTCCACACTTGCTCCTCATTATTTTTCCTTCCAATCACTCCTTGCATCTCACCATCTTAGAAGTTATCTGCCCAAAGCTTCTGCCCTGCTTTAATGATGTTGGCTTTGTTAACCACAGGTACAGTTTACTCCTACAAATGCACAAAAATAAGCTGCCATAATACAATGTAACTGCACTCACAGAAGGGACTGTATGAAGCTAAGGATTTCTTTCTTAAGAAGCCTGGGGGACGGCTAATGACCTTCCTAACAGGAGAAATAAAAAAGCATGAGTGGCACACAGCTCAGACTTTAGGAGCAATACAGGGTAAAGACAAGTGGAGGCGTTAAGGTTGTTCCCCTTTTCACTCCTCCCTTCACTTCCACACAATTGGTCTTTTCAAATGAACGTAGTAATCCACCACACCACAGCAGAGCAAAGAAAGGTCAGCATATCAGAGACAAAGATAACCCCATGCTTCATTTAGCATTGTAATGCATTTTTGCTTTTTGAAGGTGGCCACAACAGTAAAACATCTATCCAGCCATCAATGCTCCAGCAACAGCCTTACCATAACTTCCTTCTGCCATATATCATCCTATGTAATGACTACTATTCTATTGAATCATGAAATTAAAAATATAGAAGTGACTCTGGAGGAAAGACGTAATATTGGTTTAGCTATTGTAACTGCATGAAGTCTCTTCCATGTAGGTTTGGGTGTAGGTTACAGGGCAACAGGTACCTGTAACGCAAGCCAGACTGACATTCTTAGACCTGTGCCACTGTCACACCTCACTTATGAAGACAGACAACTTTTCTGGTTTTGTGATAGCCATCATGTGGAAGGAACAAAAAGATCAGAATGTATTCCACAAGTATCTTCAGTGAGTATTGGCTTCCACAAATCAAAGCAATAACAGGTAACATATACCTCCGTTCAATACAAAAAACCCCACCACCAGGCTCACAGAGGTCACCTGTGGCTCAGGAAGTCACCAAATGTGACCGCTGAAGGTGTGACAGCATCTGGGGGGTGGATTTTCTTCCTGTTCTTATAGTCTTTCCTAGTTATCTGCTTTTGGTCCCCATCAAAGGTATAATGGGCTAGGTAAACACTGGCTGAGCAGCCACTCTTGGGCAAAATACAGAGAGAAACTCATACATACCATTTTTTTCCTGCTTTCTTAGACCTTTGGAGATTGTCTGGATTCTTGTATTAGAAATAAAATCAGTGTTTACAACTTCCCTAGTTCTCTGCAAAATAGGAATATATCTTAGCAAGAAAAAAAGCCAGGCTAACGTGCACAGATTGCCCCATCATAAAACATTATGGAGGAACTTGTTCAAATTTTCTAAACTAAAGGGAGACAGAACATTCTGAACTTTTCATTCATAAACTGCAACAATGGAGAATTACTATCCTGGACATACAGGTGGCATGTGTCAGGGTTTGCCTACACTGGTACTGTACTAAAGTGCAGCAATACCCAGGCAATACTTCTAAGGCATCTAGACAGCACAGCAGCACTACAGCTACAGCAACACAGCATCTTAAGATGGCTTATTTTAAATTTTGTGGAACATTAGTTTTAACCAATGTCAAGTAGAGCGTGAAAAACGAAGAATCACAATACTGCCTTCAACTCCTAATGCCAAGGAGAAAAATCTAACATTTTCTTAATATAAAACCAAGAAGCAAACAAAAT
Source organism: Pterocles gutturalis (assembly GCF_000699245.1). Lineage (NCBI taxonomy): Eukaryota > Metazoa > Chordata > Aves > Pterocliformes > Pteroclidae > Pterocles > Pterocles gutturalis. Next base: position 680 of record NW_010134248.1, on the reverse strand, counting down.
AAACCTTTTCCAAGGCCAGCAACTTAGCTTTTTACCTCAGTAACACTGTGGCAAGATCTGCAATAAAATCTGCCTCCATCAGTGAGACCCCAGTTCACTTCTGAACACTGCGCACAGCGTTCATTAAAATCTCTCTACAAGAAAAAACAAAATAGAATTTCATGTGTGTTCAAATAAAACAAATGGCGGTATTACCAGGCTACTGCACAGCTTTTGAGACTATTCATAGAGCATATTTATGCCTTTTATGTTAGCTGTAGGTAGATAACAAGTAACCACAGCAGTTGCTATCAGTCATAGAGAGCTGTGAACAAATAATTTCAGCTGGCAAGCACCAGCTCTTGTGAACATTAGTACAGGGGGAACAGGAATCCACACCGAGCACACATGGCATGGCTTGAAAAAACACACCCACCAGAAACGGAAGCAGAAACAAAAGCAGAGAGTGGAAGATGAAAATAAAAATAAATTTCTAGAACGGTGAAGAAACACATGCAGCAGAAGAAAGCCTGCACAAGTGGGCGTGAAGACGCGCGGGGAGAAGGGGAAAACTCCCGGGAAAGCCGGAGGAGGAAGGAGAAAATAGGGAAAACAGATTTTTAAAAGGCGGCTTTCAGAGGCCCCCACACCAACGTGCTGGGGCCGCCACCTCCCTTCTGGCACGGGGGGCGGCGGGCGCG
>NW_010134247.1:9724-64988 GCF_000699245.1 Pterocles gutturalis | reverse complement strand
GGCCCCGAGCCAAGGGCCAACCCACCACACTTGGCTGCAATAGGACATGGGTGTGTCTGATGTCCTGTGCCACCACTGTCACACCATGCACAGGAGGTGGATGTGCTGGGGTTTCTTGAGGGGCACTAAACTATGGGCAACTGAAGTGGGCCTTAAAATACTGTAAATTATGGTGAAAGCTTAAATACTAGTTCATATAAAGACATCTACGTCTAGCTCTCTGAACTCATCAAAAGAATCCCTCCCATTTTAAAAGGTGATAAATGCCATCATATTTAAATCACTTTACAGCAACAGAAATAACGACACAAAGATCAGCAAACCTACTTCAGTTTAAAATAACATAAAGTTGAAGGGCCAAGGTTCCTACTAGTCCTCCTCCTTAGTTTTCCACCCTATCTAGATAAAATCCTCAGTGAGACCTTTTGTCACATCAATTTTTTTCTCCTTGTTTCTTTTAGTTTTGTTTTGTAAATAAAGCAAATAAAAATTCTCTCCAGTTTGTAAGATATAAATCACATATTTTCTTCCTTTATCCCTAAACACTCAAAAGGAAAAACAACTATGGAAAGTCTTTGTCTCTTTTAGTCATTTTTCTTTCTTTGTTTAGCTACCGTGTTTGAGCTTCTCCCCTCAAGAAATCATATAATCACGCAACCATTATCTTTGCTTAGCTCCTCTTAGCTCTTAGTTCCAGTACTTGGAACAGCTTGAGTGTGACAGGTCAGTGGATGTTAATAAGCTAAAGTCAATACAACATCTACCCAAATAATTTATCCCAAATGTAGCACCGGTATATAGGTTTAGATGCTATTAGAAACCAGTAGAGTAGTTAACGTGCAGCCAGCTTACAACATTTAAAAATTTTGTAATACTGGGTTTGACAGTTTGGAATGCTGCAATTTATACAAGATGATCAGACATCGTGGTTTTATTGTGCTGTGAGTATTCTTTCTCATTTCTTTTATAAAGGTAATTTAATTTTTTTACTTCTCTCCACAGAACAAATCCCTCTATGAAAACCTATAAAAGACAAGACCACCCATCTATTCCTGTCTCCAGCTTCACCCTGGTACGTACGTTAGACTTTTTTGTGTGCTGTGTACTACTGTAAAAATAGCTGTCTGTATTGGGTCACACTGAAGGTAGGAGCAGTCTGATATTTTATCTCCAATGGTGGCCAATAATTGGTGCCAAGGAAATCAAAAAACCCAGAGAAAGCACCCATTATAGTCTCTTAGCTTACAGCCACCTCCTGCTCAGAGATTTACAGAAACTGCATCTCACAGCAGTAGGATGATTTCTTTTATTTACTTAACTTCAGTAGATGACTTAGCATCTGAACACCTCTTGGACATTCCCCCCCCCCCCAGGAAAGTACTTCGCAAGGACTTGCAGAGAGTCTAAAAATACTCAAAATATCTCTAAACTCGGTCTGTTACAAATCTATATGGACTATGGAAAAACACAGATACGTCTAAAAAGCTTATCGTATACAGAAAAAAGTTGGGGAAAACCTGGCTTCGTTTTAAAGTTGCTTTGCAAGAACCTCACTTGTCATGTTTCAAATAACTTCTCTAAGGCTTTTCAGATTAGAAGATAAAAATCTCACTCCCACTCTCCTGAACCTTACAACATCCTCCTTTTGAAACCATTGGAAATAGATGGCACATATAACATTCCAATAATACCTGTCTCAAACACCATAAACTGAGAGCTGCAAAATCAATATTTAGAACAATCAGATGTTTTATCTTTATTATTTCCTTTCTGTCTCAAGGCATACTATTCTGTACTTTACTTAATAGCCAAATTTCCAAACCATAATTATTGATCTTTAAAATACTGGTACAAAAATATGTTGGCCTTTTTAAAAAATACAAAGTGCCACCTTGTAGCAATTTCAGTAAAGCCATTGAATAGATGCAGCAAATGAGAAACTTTGGAGTGATGGGGTTTTTGGATAGGAGCACCTTTATGACTAAATATTTTACTCTCTGCTTGGGTGACTAGTGGTTAGGGACTGTAAGGGATGTTTCATCTGATACTACCTGAAGGGTGGGAAGGAGGGACTTCCTTTCCATGAAATGTTAGATAACAGCTGTGCTAGAGGAAAATAACCTGGAGCAGCAAAATTCAGGCAAATGCTATGAAACATCAGACGACTTTGGAGCTGTTGGACAGTAGCAAGGAAGGAGCACATCTCTAAAACCAAATAAAGTTTAAACAAGTAACTGGGTAAAAAGAAAAAGACAAAGCTATATAGATCTAGCCAAGAATATTATGGGAAGCAAGTAATAAAAGTAGTATGCTACAAAGCAGTAGGGTAAGCTGACTGTAATTATTAAACAGAGGTTGAGAGGAAATTCCCAGAAATTCTCCAAATCAGATGTTCTACAGATTTCCAGTTGGGGGTTGTAGGAGATTTGTCACTAAAGTAGATTATTCTTGTTATGATTGTGGAAAACAGTTCAAGAAATCTACCACAGATGTAGAGCACTCCACAGCTAAGAGCCTGGTTCCTTTACCAGCTCTGTTCTAGAAATTTATTGGCATGACTAAGGCTAGAAAAAGAAGGTCACTTTACTTGAACTCTCAAGTTCCATATCATGCCACAATGCTGAGAAAATCGATCTAAATCCTAATGAGCTAAATCTCATCCATTTCAAGTTAATGAAAACAAAATTTCTTTGTGATTGAGTGTCTAGAAAATTTACAACCTAAGTTATGCACATGGAGCTTCAAAGGAAAGTGTCTTACAACAAATGATACCTCTAGCTTGTCCAAAAGAGGTTGTCACACTTGAATTACTATACTTAAACCACTGCATATTATTATTGCAAAAGGTCAAATATGTGGGTGACCGAACACATAGTACTTATTAACGCAGTTTATGAAATGCTATTGCAGATACTAACATCAGAAATTTGACTGGTAGCATCTTCTGCATTATTTATCCACTCAAGAAAAGTAATTGAAAAGCAGCAAAGAGCACAAAAGGTGACTGGTTGCTATTCAAGCTCTTTTGTGTCTCTGTTTTCTTGTACGCTGGGTTGTGTTAGGAGAGAGCCATTTCTGATGGGTTTGAGCAGATTTTGGAAATATTTAGTGTTTCTGTTTGTTTGTTTTTATAGCCCTTCAGTGTATATCAGTCACTATGGTTTCCTTCTCTGAAGTCCCTTAACACATCGACTAGTTTACAAACCTCTTACTCTTGACCATTCAGTTCAATTGTTCTCCGAAAAAGAGGCTGGCTACTCACGCCATCCTGAATGAGCACACATTTTAAGGCTGATGAAAGTAGGTGCCTCCTCTTTGAGAGTATTCAGATTAATAGTAACGTCATGGAAGTGAAAGAAAATGTATGCTTGTACAGTCTGATCTCAGTTGTGTCACCTAAATTCCCCAGAATTCCTTTGATACTAATATGATGTTTCCTGTGAAGATGTACCATTGTGTCTAGTATCAAAAACTGCCCCTCAGTATTTTTTTTTTTTAAATTCCAAGAGGAGAGGAACTTAATTGCATTTGCTGAATAAATTGCCAGGTAACTAATCACCTTGAAACGTTTTATTCCTTATTTTCTGTTTTAGCATAGCACACAAGGTAAAAATCACAGCAATATGTACCTATTCCATTCTCTTATTTAATCTAGCCTACATCTTTTTTTCTCTGTTCCTGGTTACTATATTGTACATAAATAGAAGTTCACATTTGAACCTTAGAAAACATTAGTGTTTGTTTTCTCCCAAAGGATTATTAAGCTACTTCTATGAGCTGCCTCTTTAGAAAGAGATCCTAGCTTTTGATGCACTTCTGATAAGACATGAATACTGTTAGGTTGCTTTCCCTGTCTAGGACAATGACATACATGGATAAGGACATAACACACAACTGTTGAAAACGAATAATGTGCAGTGTGGTTATTATTAGTTCAAGTGAAATTTTGAAAGAACATGTAGTTTAAAGTGCAAATAGAGTTAAATAAGACACTCTATCCTATAACTGGTAGAATATTAAAATCATTCTGCTGTCTGCAGTTGGGTTGTAGAGTTAACTTCTGTGGAGTTAGGAAATAAGTAATTATAATAACGATTGGCTTGCATGAATATTGGCCATAAGGACTTGCAAATTAGAGTATGGAAGAGCTTTAAACTTTAACATCTTACATTACTTTCAACACATTTAATAAAATATTATATTCTTCCATGAGGTTTCATCACTATGCATAACTTCATTGTCTCCATCTTCTAGACACATCTAGTAAAGCGCAATGTTTTAAATCATGTTGCTGATGGATGAAATTTTCCTCATATCTTCCTTATTCTTTTCACCAGATTTCAAGATTCCCAAGTCCCAGAGGAAATTCCTTGCAAGGAGTTTAACAATGTCTTAGGAATAAAAAGGGCATGTAAGAATATCAGAACCTTACTTGGCCAAAACTGTGGTATGTTCATTTAAGTATATAGAACTAAACCAGATGAGAGTAAATATACTATAAATATTGGGTGTCTAGCCACACTCAGACTAATGCTAATATTCATAGTCTGGATGATAACAACAAAGGATTCCTATACTAAAAATTTCTCTTACCAAAGGGTACGAGAGACCAAATAATTAAAAAACTGTGTAATCAAACAGTCCTTCACACTTTCTTATCATGACAAATTCTTTATGAGAATTTATTATTATTATTTTATTATACTTAATTATAAACTTTTCAAATTCTCAACAAACACCTTTCATCATGTGCATTTATGAAATTTATTTTCATTTACAAGTTAAAAATATCCTTTAAAGTTCAAATGTATATTAAGAAGGTATAAAAAAGATCAAATTGTTGAGGCATCATTAAAGACTTCCAGCTTTGACCTGGTAGTTATCCAGTGTGCTGTCTAGACAGGAAACACAGACTTTTATGGAGCAAAACTAAATTAACAGAAGGCAGACATGGGGTTAGATTACAGAATTGTCTTTAAGGATTGTATATAACTCAAAACTACATGTTAAATGGGTGTATTGGGGACAATAGAGGAACAATTTGGCATGAGTGGCAGTATGAGTTAACTTCATTAAGATGACAGCCAACTGCACTTTGGTCTCTGAAGGAGCTCTTAAACAGTATAATGATGTCCTCTAGTTGGTATTTCTTGAAGAAATTATTTTATTTGGTTAGTTTTTCTCAGGCTACAGTATAAGATGAAGCTCTATTTGAATTCTGAGAACTCTAATTTCTTTGAACTCGGATGACTTCTTTGTTCTAGCTGCATATAATTCCAAGTCCATATGAACATGCTTATTTACCAGAAGAACCTGCCTTTCTGCCAGCTCTTCAGCTTTCCAAACAAGTGACTATTGTTTTAGGTCATTACGATGTGGCCTGTCCACTAAATTCATGCCTTTGGCTAGTATCTTTACAGCTGTGGAGTGTGGCTATGGGTGGTAACATACTGTTTAAACTTGCAGTTATTTGGAATGTACTGTTTTATTAAGTCATATTTTAACTAAGAAGATATTTTTATTTCTTCCAGATATTGCTAAGGTGGAAGTGAATTTATCAGAACAGCTGGGAATTATTGTTTACTTGCTGAAGAGGTGAAGAGAATCTGGACTGATACTCAGCATCATTAGCTGTGAAGAGTTCTCACAAAAGTCAGCAGAAGTTTTGAATAAACATTGACAGCAGGGTAATGTCCTTAGAGGTTATTGCTGTTTCAGATGAATCTTCCTGTTCTGCTTTACCACCTGTGCTGTCCCTTGTTTGACAAATGAAAAAGAAACGTCACAGATATTTTAATAACAATCACAGAGTGCTGTCAATATTTTAAAGGACAAGACAATGGTTAAGTACCAAAGTTTCACCCTTTCTTGTCACACCTCTTTTCCTTCTCTTGCTGTACACCTCTGCCTTCCCAGTCAGACACAGAATTATCTCAGAGGGCCTGGGGGACAAAGTTCCTACCTGCACAGATCAAAATATACAACTAATTCCCAAACTCCCTTTTATAATTATCTCCAATGCCTTCTTCTGTCTGTCTCCCCTGAATTATCTTTGCTTTGCCCCAGAATTTCAACCTCTGCTTGGCTCACCAAGCACTTCCACGCACTCTGCTATGGACCTGGATATCCTTCCCAACAAATGTGATCCTTCAGTGAGTACCTATAAATCACTTAAATACGTTTAATTTGTAAGATGTATGTCTCATAGTAGCTAACACTTTCTGAGTTGTTGAACTATAGTTGAAAAGCAGGATTTACATCAAGCAGTATGAAATAGACTTAGAAAAGACCTTCAGATATATCTTGTTGTTGTCTTACCTTTAAAATGTCATTCCTTATATGTTCCTCCCCATATGTCTTGTCTTTTCTTATTCCAGGCATATGTTTCAGGGCATATATATTTGTCTTTCTTGTAGAAGCGTATCTAATAGTTTCCTGAATTGCTGACATTTGTTTTCTTGGAAAATAAAAATAAATCTTGATTTTGCTGTATTACTTCATAAACATTTTCTAAGAATTGCCAAATTTACTATTTTATGGTGTCTTTCCTGCAAGTTGCAAGCTTCCGCTTCTGCAGAGCAAGACAGGAAGATGCACATTCCTGTGTCCTCAGCTGCACACCCTACAATCAATATCAGTGACTGTGAACAAATAACTAAACTTTGGCATAACTCTAATAGGAAAAAACAAAACACTGTCTGGTCTTGAATTATACAAACCAGAGACGGGACTCATCTTTCTCCTAACTCAGTGTTTTTGCTGTATTTTAAAGTGCTTTGAGTATTTTTTTCTCATATACCATCCCACATAAAGAATGTTCAGTTCTTGTGACCTCGTATTTCTTTTCTGTTAATATAGATTAATTCCTAAAAACAAAAGTTTTGGGTTTTTAAATATAACATTGTTTATTTTCTGGCTATCCGTAGTCACTTTTTCATAGAGAGAAATAAAATCAGCTGTACAGCAGAGTCAGCCAGCTCTCCACAGTGAACATCATTGTGTGCATCACAGAATATTACATTAGTTAATGAACATGTACATTATTAAGATAGCGATAATAATGGTAGCTGCTGCAGATTGCATCATGTTGTTTGTTCTATTGGTTGGAAGAATGACTTTCTAATTCATCATAGCTTCATTTTTGTATCTGGTGTCTTTCACTAAGTGGCAGATCCTTCATTTAAAGAAATTTAAAAAGTAAATTTGTGATTCTTATTTTCATGATGTAGACACCTATCTAACTAAAGTGAATTCAAACAAGCACCTAATTTTTCATGGGTTGACAAACAACCTACAGGTTGGCAATGATTGGCTGCTGACACGGTATTGGAGTTTGCACTACAGCCAATGAATATTGATATAAAATTTAAAGTGCTCACAAACTTTGCCTGGTGCTCAGTACTAAATTTGCTGTGCTCTTAGGAGCCTGTGTTTTTGATTTAAGTGCTAGAAGTCTTCTTTGATTATTTTCAAGATAGGAACTGGAAATATTTTCCAGTTAAAAAATGTGTCACAGTTTGGAATTCTTTGATTAGAATACACCATTTGGCAATGTACAAGGTGGTAGCTTCTGGCTTGCAGAGGAAGATGATGTTTTGTTGTAAAAAGGTAGCTGTGGAGATGTCAGAAGATGTTGCTCATTGAAGATGAATATGCAAATCAAGAGTTCAAAACCAAAAGAAATCTTATGCCTTGGGAATATTTCCTTTGTTGTTTTCTTTCCTCTTTTCTTTTGTTAGAAGACTAGGAATATTAATTATCATGATAAGTGTATAAAAAAATTCTGAGTAACATCTCTTGTATAAAGGACATTTTCCTGAGATTATAAACAGGTGAACGTGCTGCAGTTTAATGAAAAGGATAATTAAAAGTTGCATCAAATATATGTTTTTTACCTTTTTTGTTTTAGGACTGTCTTGTCTTCTTATTTTTATAAAGGAGAATCTGAAGTCCCTACTTTATAAAAGCAGTTCTGAATAATTTATATAATGAATGGATGGAAATAAAAATGGAATTTATAGCTCTGTGATATTTCCCTGCTTATTGTGCAAGAGGAGGTGAAGTGTAATGTGATAAATTAACTGTAAAAAGGAGTGGTAACTTGCTTCATAGGGAGTAATAAGTAAATCACTATGGTATTCAATGTAAGATGTGTTTCATGAAAAGTATTAATAGGAGCACAATTTGATTACATAGAAAATCCATTGTCATTTAGCATTTAGTTTACATTTCCAGGTAAAACCTGTTTTAAGCGGAAACATTTACTAATGTATTTAGAATACTCTGCTTCCTACAACAGACCTGTAGCCCCCTGCCTGGCTGGATAGCTGAAGTAGAGCCCTTAGTTAAAACAGCATTTCTTCTGCTAAATGTCTTGCATCCTTTGCGTAAGGTTCAGGGGTTTTTTTATTATTATTTTTCAATTATTATTTTTCTCCTGTATGCATTCAAATGCAATGATTCATTCTCTGCCAAAAAAAATCTACTTTAAACATAACTGTGTCTTAAAAAAAATTAAGAGTTCAGGCAGCAGCTATCGGAATGGTGACTGTACCAAGTCCCAGCACTCTAGACCTGCCTAATGCAAGCTTGTGAGATTTTCCCTGACACATACCCAAACTACCAAACACTTCACTTTCCATTTTATCTCTCTGGCCACTATACACCTCTAGCTTTATCCTGTTTGTCGCACAACATTTACTAGAGATAAATATAGTATTAGTAGGCATTGCATTTGCTTTTGATGATCCAGTTCAGACCTGACCTTCAATTCTCCTGTAATCTCATTGCAGAGTGTTTCTTAGGCAGAAGTCACCAAATTGTACTAAATTATACTGAGCTGTGCTGGTCTCGAGGTAACAACAAATGAAATGAGTAAGTGCACCCTACTTTCTTGCAACTTTCTAACCAAAACTCCACCTGGACTTTAGGGATTGCAATTTGCAGATGTTCTGCTGCATGGCTGGCATTCACAGGAGCCTGTGGATGACTTGAAAGATGGAAAAAACCCTGTTGCCTACCAGGTTTTCAAACTTTTTTGTAATTTTCTCTAGGTATTAATTTTTTATTAATTTGTCCCTGGAATTTATTAAATGCCTGAATAAAGTCCTGAGGGATGCTGAGCACCATTTACATCAGGCCTGAAATTTGGAAGTAGATTTTGTTATCGCTGATAGAAGGGAAGCTGGACCCATGTGTGCAGCTGGCTGGCTGTTGCAATGAGGTTGTAACCTGCGTGCCAGTTAGAGTGGCCACAGACCAGCTGAATATCCTGTTATCTCTTATCAGGAAGTTTAAATTGAGATGAAGAAAGTATTTTGGTGTTTATGCACCACTGAATGGTTCTAGTTGTTATTTCATTTTGAAAAAAAAAAAAAAAAGATAATAACTTGGGCACAAGTGTTATATTGGATTGTGCTGCAACTTGAAACACTCAATAAAAAGGCAATGGTGATATTATAGCACTTTATTTCACTCTTAATCTTGTAGTGCTAACAACTGTGCAAAATGAAATTCTAAAGTTCCATCAGGATAGAAGAATCAAAATCTTAGCACGTTCAGCTAGTTGAGAAAGCCAAAAGGAGACAGATCCATGTTTCCTGCAGCAATTACTCAGCCTGTAAAATTAATTTCTGAAGGAGTCAGATATTACTGTGGACACTAATTTTGTTAAATGAAAGACAAACCACTAGTAATTTGTGTTCAGGGAAATTGGTACATGCAGGACATTCACAATCAGATCTCTTGCCTTGTTGTGCTCCCTGCATCACCACACACTTCCATCCCTGCATGAAACCATCCCAGAATGTGTGAGATTGTGGGCTTTTTGAAGTGCATATTGCATTCTTTCTTAATTCTTTTTTTCAGAGCCTTTAGGATGCCTGGGTTATGATTTTTTAGATTCTCTCTTCAGCAATAGAGAATTGAGTTGCTGTAACCACTAATAAAAAGCTGTAAAAATAACACATGAATGAGCTCTGAAGAAGTGTAATGCAGAATTAGACGCCAGATTCAAGACAGGTATATTTAATACAAGAGCAGTGCTAGCCAGGATTTCTGAGTCTCATTTGAACTCAAGGAAGTTTGTTAAAAAAGAGAAATTCTGTTTATCTTCCAGTTAATCAGACAGACTGGTTTCCCTTCATTTTCTCCATTAATCAGTCTCTTATTTCTTCGTGGCCAAGTTGCAATGCAGTGGGTTTTACTACTGGTAAACAAAGTAATGAATGAAACAAATAAAAGAAACCCTAGGCTGCTGATCTGGGTTATTTCAATATCCCCTTGGATAAGCCTCCTGACTCATTAACTGAGTCTTTGTTGAACTGCTAGACCTTTTAAATTCAGTGCAGCGCACTCATCTCTGTTCATTTGGAAGGAACCGTGCTTGATTTGGTTGTTTCACATGGTAATGTATGTCACTTGATAATTTTCCTTAGCTTTCACGGATTACGTATTACCTTGCATTTACATTTGATTTGCTGGCACATATCAACATTCAGGAGTTTGTTGATTAAATATAAATGTGTGCCTGCCTGCCTGCTAGTCCAATTCCTATGAATTAATAGCTAAGTGTGAATTACAACAGTCGCACCACACCCCAGAAAGGTTGCAAAATATGCGCAAGACTGAGAAGGAGAAATTTTCACTGGATGTGATGTTTTTACAGTTTTGCCCATAGGTCACCAAGCTTTTCAGAAAAGTTAGGATATTTATGCAGTCAAATTTTCAAAAGCTCATAAGCAGATGTGACTACACCTGTACTGCAAACCAGATGCAGAACTTCAAGTCAGCTATATAACATTCAACCAGCTCTCAATAAAGTGCAAATGAATAGTGGTATGACAGTGAAAGCATGGAGCTTCATTGCAGACTGAATGAAAAGCCATCTTGGATGCCAGAAATATGTCTGGCTAAATAGCCTAGAGGGAAAATGGTGCTTTCTGCCTACTTGCCTCTCAAAAGATGAGTTAGTTTAAAACTAGTTTGAGTTGGTAGGTGTGCTCTCAAGGGAACCATTGGAAGTGTGCGCTAGACTTGTGCTAAGGTGTTTTTATCCCATAGGCAAGGATCCAGCTGGAATAATTTGGCAGCTGCCCAGAGAGGTGGGTAGGGCAGCTGCTGAGGATCAAAGCTTGTTGATGGTAGAGTATTAATGCAGCAGTTGTACCTTCAGTCATTCCCAGTTAGTGCAGCAACAGTGGAGTTTTATAAGTAATGCCTTGTAGGAAACAAATGAGTTGCCTTATTGCTAACATTTGACATGGCAGGGAATGAGTGAATATTTGCTGGTGCAGGAAAACAGGTGCACTACATGACATTTAGGATATTTTCCCTTGGAAAATCAGAATTCTACAGAATATTGGTAAGTTCCTAGAGAGGAGAGGAGAGGAAAATGCATTCTGAACAAGACTGCTGACATCCTTTTCATGGTTGCTCATGATAACAGACCGTATTTCCCACACTCCCATGGACTTGTACTGCAGAACAGTCTTCACTGGCTGGTTCACGGAGCTGTACTTGCCTGTGGGCTGCTTTTAAAGTTAGAGAAAGATCGTGTTCACATCATATTTGATTCAGCAGTGCCAGAGACTGTGTCTAGCCTCCAGAGCAGCTGAATTCTAGGATGCACTTCATGACCTTAGAGCACTGTGTGGTTTGGGTTTCTTCCCCCCAAAAAATTGCTCCTGGGCTTGTTCTGACATGAGTTATCTCTCAGACTTGTGTAGGAAATGCCTTAGGACCCCCCAGCTTAGGCGTGAATCTCTGCAGGGCTGTCATATCAGTGCTCCTCTTGGCATCCACGTAATCAGTACCACAGTATTCCAATTTCTGCTTTTCATGTCACATTGTGTGTCATCTGAGCACTATGGATGCTGTAACACATGGGGCCAGCTGCTGCACATCGTTTCTACACATGACCCTCTCTGCCAGATTGAGTTTAAAATATTAATCTACAACTTCGTGACAGACTTTCTAGGTGATATCCACATCTTACTGGGCTCATTTGGGATATTTTCTTCCAAAGCTGCCACCTTTATAGATCTGAGAGAAAAAGTCTTCACACGATTTTGTCAGACAACACAGATTCTCCTATTTTGTTAATCTCTTCAGTGGTTACTAGTTGGATATCACCTCTGTTTCACAATTCATTCTTTTTTTTTTCTTTTTTTTTTTTTTTAATTTAAGATGAGGCACTGCTAGCATACCTTGCTGAAGTTTTTGATCCTTGGGTGCTTACGGCAGATTGTTGCAAGCCTTGTAAATGATGGACTCCAACCTCTATAGAAGTATCATTGTAAATTTTTAAGGGCTGGTGGTTTTGTATGTTATGCCTTAGAGCTTTGGAAGAACTTTATTATTGGAAATATAGAAGGCTAACATTAACCCTTCAGAAGATTATCTGAATGCGCTGTACGAGTAACTTCAGATTCACCCTTTGCTCCAGTGGAATGCTATGGTTTTGGCAAAAAAAATCTGTTTTTCTGACATGCTTTTGCCTGTATTGCAAAACTGATTCAGTTAATCATTTTTATTCACATTGACTTTTTCTCATCTTGATTGGTGTTAGAAGCAATTAGGCTGATCAACAGCAAGTCTCTCCTCGTACAATCTAGTCATGATCAAGTTTTAAAATAGTTCAGCAATTTATCCTACTTTTTTTTTTTTTTTTTTTTTTTTACAGTCAGGATGGTATATAATGGAAATAAGTGGTGTAGACTTGGTCCATACCCATCAAAGTCAATGAAAAGATTCTAGATACTACATAAAGGCTTAAATCCACCAGTGAGCAGTAAATTCATCACTCAGATGTTTTGTAGGCCATTGGAGGACTCTTGCCACACTTTGAGACTGCAAGTATGAGTGACAGTGAGAAAACTAAACAAGAAAGTTGTCTTCAACTTGATATTTCTATCTGACTTCCCAGAGCACTCTACAATTAACAGCTTTTTTTTTTTTCTTCTTCTTCTTTAAATGAAATGATATTCAAGTAAGGTCAAATCAGATGAATATGGATATAAATGGGCTCTTTAATTACAAACAACTCTATAGCTTTTGCATAAAATACCTTGGAACATTTGATGGTGTTATTTGCAAGTATGAGACAAAAGATTGTGCACTTAAAGTGTCACTTGCAAAGTCACCCCTCACAAAAGAAGTGAGTTAGAGCATGAACTGCCTGTGTGTGTGCACCAGCCATGCTCCTCTTTGCCCCAAGGAAAAATTACCCCATTGACCTGCAAGGCAGTGTGGAGACAGAAGTATTCATTTAGACAATTACTGTACACCAGCTAATGAGCTCTAAGTTCTAAAGATATTATAAAACAGTCATCTTCGAGGGAAATTTTCTCATTTCCATGCTGTAAATCTCATCAGGTTATCTCCTGCCACCATGTTTCATACACTGTTGGCAGATAATAATGGATTTGGTGCTTTTAAACCTGAAGTGGCTCTCCATCACAGGAGCCATATACAGAGAGCATATACATATAGTGCAAAGGTTTCCTACCTCTTAAAACCTCCAGCAAGGTCAGTCCTTTTTGAAGAGAACTCAAATATCTGAGGAGGGAAGGAGAGTAGGGAGCAGGCTGCAGGGAGACCTTAGGATATGTCTGTCCTACAGAGGAGATGGTCAATGCATCCATTGGTGAGTCACATCACCTCTTTCTGTCTTGTTGCTAATGCACAGACATTCTGGGAAAATCAATAGAGGGCTCTTTTCTTTCTTAAATAAATTTGCTATAAAGAAATTTTTTTGAAAGATATCTAGGATAAATGCAGGTTCTGGGGCTTTGTGCTGAATTTGAACTCAGAATCCACTCCATTTTACTTTCTTTTGCCTTATTTTTATTACAAATTTAGCTTGGATTCTTTTCCTGATACTTTTCCTCTCTTCCTTTCCGCTATCCTTATATGTTTTTAAGGATATGCTGTATTTCTTTGTTGTGGTTGTTATTTTCAGATTCCACAAGGAAAAAAGTTCCAGTCTTAAAAATGGTCTTGGAGATTTACTGAACACATACACTTTCAAAGTTTTTCTAGGAAGAATGTCTCAGTATTTGCAGTCCTGTGCACTTAATTGTAGTTCAAAGATGTCACAGTCAGGCTTTTTCTGTGGTGTTCTGAAGTTGTCCTGGACTTTGGAATTTGGATGAGGTATTTTCGGTAGACTGGATGCACCTCCTAACTGGTATCATTAGAAAAAAAAAAAAGTGAAACAAACAAAGATCCACAGGGCCAACATTATAACCAAATAAGTAATTGTAGTAGCTTTTTTATAATTGCCCTTCTGCTTATTTTTCACAGCATCACATGAATCCCTGAGGCTTCTGCCAAGAATCGAGGGTCTTATTTAATACATGTTATCATTTGAGGTTAGTTTAGAGTGCATCTTACATAATTACAAGCCAAATACTTTTATTTTTTTATCATTAGAGATGCTCCAGGCCATGTAGCATGTCCTTGTGAAAATGTAGCAGCTACCAAAGCAATGACTCAAATGACTGTACTTTGCATAACGCCGGCAGTCAAAAACCTTAAAAGCTAAATAATACAAAACATTAGTGGCTGGTCTTTTTCATGCATCTCAGCTACTTTAACAGATGAAATATTACTAGCTTCTTCTGTTCACAGTAAATTAGATATACAATCAGTAGGGGTAAGAGACAGATTTACAGAATATGAAAATAGCCTGTAAAAGATTATTCAATTCTTGCAGAAACTTGGGTCAGGCAAAGCATTTTGTAGATAGTACGAACCATGTTTTATTTCTAGAAGTTAATTCAGGCAAAGTACTTTATTTCTGAATGCTGCTGTTGTTCTCCATTCTGTGGGTGGAATCATGTCGGTGGCAGGTGGCTGGTGGCAGTGGCTGCAGCAGCTCGCTCCTGGTAGCCAAAAGAGTTTTCCTGATATTTCAAGTGGTGGGAATCTGTGTTGCGTAAAGGATTTATAACTGGCAGGTTTTAGAAACAGTTGAGTGCAAACTGGTTCAGCATGGCAAGACCTTATCTACGCCACAGTTCCAGCTGGCTGCAAACCCTTTAAATCAGTGATATGACTGCATGCTCCGGCAAGAGCATTCTGTGTTTTTTCTCCCCTCAGTCTGGCAGACATCTTCCATTCAGCCAGACTCCATTTTGTCGATGCTTCCTGTTTGCTAACTTACCTCCAGTTGGTTAAACTTGTGCCATGGGGTTGCTAGAGACTGCTAAGAATGACATTTAGTCTACAAAATTTTTAATGAGAGGAAGATGATGAGGAACTTTCTGAACACCCATGCTTTATTTAGAAATCTTCAGCTGCTTTGCAAACTTTTTTTTTTTTTTAAATTAAATCTCAAAGAATTCCTAAAATGTCTTTGTATGATATCTTTTTACTATAAAGCAAAAAAACCAGATCATGCCAGCAGGTTAGTCTCGAATCGGGAGCAGAATCTGGTGTCTTCTCTTTCTCAGTCCCGCATTATAGTGATCAAATCACTACCTGAAATGTAGCAGAAATTGAGCGCTAGGTTCTCACTTGACGTTACAAAGAACCAGCCTCAGGAGCTATTAGGAAGGCTGAAGTCAGAGAGACCATAGTGACTTACAAGTCAGAGTAGACGGGTCTGATCTTTTCTTAAAATTCTTTGTTAACAGTTTATATGGATTGACTGTCTAAACTCAGTGTTATTTAAAGCACAAATGGGTAGTTGTAGCAGGGGGCTTCCTTTTGTTGCCTCCTTTTATTTTGAAACCAAATTGAAGGAGCAGTTTAACTGTATAATGGCGTGATAAATCAGTCAATTTACATTTGGCAGAATAAAATTAGCATTGCCATTACTTCATAATAGGGCATGGCGGTGACTATGGAATTGATTTCAAAGTAAGGTTGATCCATTACAATTTTGTTAATATTGAATTTTAAATAGAATGATGAATTGCTAATCAATGCAGTTAAAGAAGCAACTTAGGAAAAAAAACCTCTATTGTTTACTTTTTTAATTGTGTCGTTTTCCTGGTATTGAATTTTAAATAGAATGATGAATTGCTAATCAATGCAGTTAAAGAAGCAACTTAGGAAAAAAAAACCCCTATTGTTTACTTTTTTAATTGTGTCATTTTCCTGGGGTTTCATATTAGGAAGCTCATACAAATAGTATTACAATTGCTCTGGGGACGTTTAAGCAATTCAAAGAATAATCTTTGTTAAAGTAAGAGAGAAATTTTTCACTCATTTCTATTCACTATAAACTTCCACAATTTTGGGGGCACTGTGGGCTTCCTCTGTAAAGATGGACCAGTGCTGTTGCGCTGTTTCATATCTTAACTAAAATAATCTAATAGCAAATGAAAGGAAGCTTTGGTTAATCCCTTCTTTCTACAAAATACTTTTCCATTTGTTTTTCTTTGTTGCACATACTTTTTGTTCTAACCTGTAGATAGAGTTTAGATACATGAATGCATCCCAAACCCGAAGGAGGTTTTGGTCAAAAGAGTTTTCCTCTTTTTCTCACTTCCAACTTCTGTCTCTTCTGGTAGAGAGCCCATACCATGTGAGATACCTCCATTGTGTCTCATCTCACAGATATGTTTAACTGAACAGATGCAGCTAATGTATGCGCATTCTTTGCTAGGAAATCTCTGTGGTGATAGAAGCAGAGAAAATATGAAATAGAACTCAGCCTGCCCATAAGCTGGGAACAGAGATCTCTTATCCTGTGCATAAGTCTCTTATTAGAGTGAGAAGGAGTTTCAACTAAAAAATGAATACTTGGAAAATACCACTTCCCACATACCTTTATTTTAGCTATTGTTTTCACAACTCCTGTAATCAAAATCCAAACACAAATGATAAAAAAATGACAGTTTGCAAAATTTCCAGAACACTTAAATTAAATCAATTGCTAAATCAAGCCTAATTAATTTAGACATAACTTTCAGAAGTACATATAACCTTTCTCTTCACCTACAAGATCCTCCTTAGTATGGACAGGATAATAATTATTAATCATGTCTCCAATGAATCTCCACAATGAAACACTGCTCCGAAGTGAAGTGGAAGAAATGTTGAATAGGACTAAACAGGCTTTTTGCTCTTGCTGTGCAGTTTCATTAATATAAGTGGGAGTTTCAAAGATGTTCACTGACAACTGTTGGAGTGCTGCCTCGGGAAATGCTGGCACTCCTCAGAGAAGTGATGTGAAAATCCTTTGCTTGGGCAGCTTTCCATAACCACTGGGTTATTCCACAAGCATTCTCCTGAAAGTGGTTGAGGCATTCAACACATGTGAACATAGACATGCCACCCTCCTTTGTCAAATGTTCCTGAACTGCACCCAGCACGCAGGCTTACCAAAACAAAGTGCTGTTCAACATGAATGGGAATGGCAAGATTTGGCTTCAGTATCATGGAAATATATTTGTCATTCTGATTCACAACGACATGGGAAAAAGTATTGCTGCTAAGGAAAACAGACATTTTGCTGCAAGGAACCCTGACATTTAAAAAATTCCATGTGGAACCATTGGGCAGAGCGTTTTCCCTCTCTCCCCCCTCGTAATTTCACAACTTTTTTGTTTTCCCTGAAATGTGCCCTTTATTTCTAAAGCACTGAGATATATAAACCCAAACCAGTATTTCCCATAACTGGAAAAAGAAAAAAACAAAAAACCATCATTTTTTTATCTGAATTGAAAATTACTGTCTTTTGCATCATATTTGCCACCACAATCCCCCAAATTGTACAAACATCTATCGGTTGATTTTAATGATCTGGTTAGTGTGCCAAACTATTTATGGATCTTTAAAAATAATCAGGTATCAGTTTCTCTTCTGTCTACAAGCTGTCTTTCAGTTAATGCCATTGCATGTTTGAATAACTAATATTAGGAACCTTCAGAATTACAGTCAGTTAATTTTTAATGTATACAACTCTAGATAGAAAGTTATAAATTTAAACATAAGAAATGTATTTAGAAAATATCCTGATCAGCAGTTTAGTAGAATGTAGAAAAAGCCTCCATCCTGCTTCTGTATGCTTGTGTAACTGACATCTGGATTCACACATTGAGGGGATCACACAGAACTTGCGACCAAGGAAATTGTCATCGCTTTTGCAAATGTGTGAAGTTTTTTTCTAATCTTTGAAGTACTGAAAGTATCCTGATTCCCAGGTTTATCTCAGCAAAGAATAAATGTCTGAATGTCCCTTTGTATGATGAATACCAGTGAAGCACTGCAAATGGCAATGAGGTGATGACAGTCCCAGAACTGGTGAGACGTTTCCTGTAGGGATTTGCAGACCTTTTCTGGGTTACTTACCCACTCAGTCTCTTCATAACTTTTCTCAAAACATGACTCTCACTTCATCTTCTCAGTAGGGCTAAAGTCAAGAAAAGATCTTGGTGATGTTTATGAAGGTCAGTGCTTTGATTTTTTTTCCATGTAATTGTAGATATTATTCTGGCTTTGGGTGAAAAAAAATTGGAAATACCTGAAAATCAGACAAAAATTTTTGGAGCTGTACATAACTGAGAGTGAATGAACTCTATCCTGTGCCACAGGCTTTCTTTCTGCTGGACACTTGTCTTCCAGGTATGGGAATTTTTTTTTCTGCAGTTAAACTGGGACAGATGCATAGACAGATAGACACATTGCAATTGTATGACCATTCTCCTGGTTTCTAATAAAGAGCCACCCGGTCAGATCAGATCAGATCAGAGTTAACCAGATAACTCAAGAACAGCAGATCAACTGGCCTTTAAACCTCAAAAGATCACCAGGCAACATTTTTAATGGTAAAAACTATTTCTTCATTACCAGGAGGGGGTGGACCAGTGCTTGAGGAACAGTATCTGAAATAACACATTCTTGGCTTATACAATTAAAGGGTTAATAGACACAACAACCTTTTTCTGTGACTGGAAACTGTAAACAGAGAAACAAATGCATCCTATTTAGTTTGAGTTTGTTCATTCATCATTTCTTCTACCTTTCCTACACGAGCTGTAGAAGTATAAAATCTCTGCATAACCAATTAAAACAGGACTGTGCTAACAAATCTATCCCTTTGGGTTACTCTCCAGTAGAGGTTGCTTCTTTATTAAATAGGCACTAAATTACTCCAGGAAAGTAAAGCATATATCTCAGCAAGATGAAAGCATGCAAGTCTCAGGAGAGATATTTCTTTAAGATTTTAGTTAGAGCTTCAGAAATTCTGCTCTCTGAGCCACTCGAAGTCATACTTGGCTCTACGCCTGTCGCTTGCTGTGCTCTTCACTGCAGGAAATCCTGACTTTCAGCATCACGGGGATTACACTATTAAAAGGGCTCTTTAGTAGCAAATTCAGGAATTATATAAACCTGACTATATAGCCAGAGACCTGCTAATGAAACTTTTTGATATACTTTTTCATCCAGGGTAAGAGATGAGTGAGATTTGCATTGTTTCCGCACCATGTTTTAGTTTGTGCTCTCTGCTCAAGTTTTAAGTAGCACGTGTTCAGAAAGCAAAGGGCCCATAGGGTTGGACTTACTGTTCCCAGAAATTGCTATTTTGCCTTTTTCTGACAGTTGTAGTCCACACACTGGGGCCACACAGCTCTCTAATATTGTGCCATAGAGGAACTGGCGAAAGATATTTGCATAGATACACGCAGAAGGGTGCATTTGAAGTTCACCTTTGTTAAGCAACATGGAGTGGGAGATCTGTTAAGGCAAGAGATTTTATTAACCTTCACTCCTTGCGGCTGAAAGTGACAATCTGCAGGATTAGCCTCTTTGAGTGGTATTCTGGGACTTGTGTTGTTGGTTCTGCACCTGAACTACAAGAGGATACAAAAATGGCGGCTATTGGTAGGATAATATTCAGGATTTCTAACCTCCTTCTGAGGAACATAAAGTTATTTTAGGACTGCTTCCTTCCAAAGTACAGATCATGTATGTAGAAAATGGACCATTCACTTTTGTTGAACATATAACCTCAAAAACTGATGCCTATATGAAGCAAGCAGAGGCTTATAGGTAGGGATGCACTTTATTCCAGTTTGAGGAAATAATTCTTTCATTTGCTATTTTTACAGTAGTAGAGATGTCCAGCATTACTGAACTTCAGTGAATTGCATCAGGAATTTTGTAAACTGTAGCCACTGTCAAATGAGAAGCCTAGTACATGTTGTACCACCCAATGTTTGCTCCAACGGTTGATGTAGTATTTCAGATGAGTCTCCAGTGAGAGTAACACCCTTTTGTTCAGGAAGTCATCAGAACGAGGGAGCTGATGATCTTTATCAGCAATTTATTTGTGTTTGTTTTGCTACGCTATCGGAGAGGGGAAAAAGAGACAGGAAGAATGAAACAACAACCAGAAAAGTGTAGGGCTGTTTGGCAGCGGCTCTAAAGCAAAGCCTGAAGTGTATTTATGGTTATAATTTTGCACAGATCACTTGGTGCTCTAACACCATGCTGCTGATCACAACATAAATCACACTTTAATTTTAACCTTTGCAATTCATCAATAGTTTCAATATCAAATATAATTCAGCACTGACACTATTGGTTTACAGGTAAAGTGGAATAAGAATGGAGGAGACTTAGTAATGGATTAGTTGGCCTGTCAACAGAGGCAGGAAGATTCATGTTGTCTTCTCTATGTTTCTATCACATGCACAAAGCTATAAATAATGGCAACAGCTAATCAGACACAAGAAAGATATATGCTGTCATTGAAAATCAGTTTTTTGTACCTTCTAAGCTTTAAAAATTTAGCCAATAAAAATGAATCCGTTTAATAAAAGAGCATTTTGCTGCTTGTTTTGCATAGCCATATATATTTAAAAGATTTACTTTTAAACATACAAAAATTCTTTTCTTTGGTCATGTTATAATAGTTCTGTTTCTGCATAAATGTTTATGGAACTCAGGAGAATTAACACTGTTCTTAGGAAAATAATATCTTGTTTGGCCAAACATTTTTTTTTCTTTGAACATGGTGAGACTGGAATTTGGCTTATATTCCTGCTAAATTCAAAAATACAAGATTTGTCTGCTGTGAGGTTTCTTAGTCTAAACTTGTTCACTCTGATATTGGAATTCTGAAAAATGTCTAACCTCTAAGACTTTCAAGTTTACAACAGCCCCCTGAACTCTGTCCACCATTCTGAATCCAGCAATTCAATGGGATGAACAGGCAACTAAATCTGCATTGTGGTGGTCATGGTGGCAGAGGTGGTGGTGCTGATGGAACAGGGACCTGCAGAGGCTGGTGAATCTCTGTCTTTGCAGATATGAAAAATGTTTTTGGATGTGACCATGAGTAATCTCATTTAACTTCTAAGTCAGCCCTGCTTCAAGTGAGAGAGTGGATCAGATGGCCTGTAGAGGTCCCTTCCTACCTAAATTATTCTATGACTCTAAGTCATGACCTGTATCTCTTGGTAAGTTGTTTTATATTATCTGCTACTTCTTTTTCCTCTCCTTTCATCCTAAACCTGTTTTTTTGGATCACATCCAACAGAAGTGCAAATGCCCTTGAAGGCTGTACTTGGGATGAAAAGCCCTAAATACTCAAGAGTTTTATTCTTCCTTGTCCTTATTCATTCTGTTGACTGAATTATTTCCATCATACTAAATCTCTATATGGAGCTACTGATTCAATGTCAATAATAATGTGAATCTCCCTTGTGCTAAGCTTTATACCTAGAATATTGACACATACATTCTATTAAGTTTATGGTTTGTGGTACAATGTCTGTATGCTGGAATGAAAAACACAGCAACAAATCATACTGTGTTTATGTGTCTGTGAGGAAGACTTCTTCCCTCTTCCTCATCCCAGTTGTTACAGGGGTTCCTGGCTAAATGTTAAAACTGTTTAGTAGCCCACTGACACGCATCCTTCAAAACAGTTTAAGATCTTTAAGAAAAATGGTTGGAAAGCTGCCAGTGCTGGGCATGGGATACTTGTCTGCACTTGTGAGATTACAGTGTTAACACTATGAAATGCACAGCAAGTTAGAATTTTCCTCTTATCTATGTTATGTAAACACTCAAAAGGTTTTTCTGTTTTACATGATTCATATAGATTGTGTGTTACCTCCAGGGAAACATTGAGAGAAGTTTTTACTGTTTAGGGGTGTCCTAATATATATGAGAAGTTTGTGGGGTTTTCTTGGGGGAGGGAGGAGTGGTGGTACTGGGTTTGGTTTTTTTTTTTTTTCCATACTTCAACATATATTTAATCAATGGACTAGGACTGCTCTATAAAATGTTAACATTGCCTTTTAGACAAATCAGTTCCGTTAAAAATGCTGAAATGTGTATGCAGCACGTTATAACAGTAAAGTTATATATTAACTGAAGAAAGTGAAAGGACCCCTTTGAAGATTTCTTACTCTTGTAGGAGGATGTCGCATGCAATTTAGTATATTTCGTGAATTTTCATTTAGCCAAAATACTGCTATACTGCTCCTTCCTTCCTTCCTGCCTTCCTTCCTTCGTGCCTTCCTTCTTTCCCTCCCTCCGTCCCTTCCTGAAATCCCATACAAAATAAAGTAAAATTAGTCCAGGCCTAGATCTCCATAAACATTACAAAAAAAGTCAAGTAAATTTGGAGTCTCCTAAGGAAGGATTATACATAATGTTTTGGAGTCTGAGCTTAGAGTAGTAAAAAGAATATGGTATCAACATGGCCTTTGCATACTTCACAATTCATTGGCTTGTGTCACAGCATGGAATTAAACTTGGATGTTTGCCATCTTTTCTCCTAAAGAAAGAGGAGTGCAGTGCTATATCTCTGGTGAAAAGCAACATATAATTTTGAAGGCAAAGCATATTTCATAGAGTATCATTGACTGCTATTACAATATTAGGATAATAATGTGGAGCAAAAAGAACTAAAACTGTTCTTTTAATTTCAGTTGAAATTATCTGCTATTAAATATTCCATCTTCATTCAGGGATTTAAATGTAAAAATATAAAATGTGCAGCAATGATGATGGAATGATAATCCAACCACATTTTTTTCCCTGTACAGAAGGTACCCTACATATTCTGCTGACATCTGTAGGAGAGGTGAAATGACAGGTACAGATCAGAGTCTTTGTGAAGAAGAAATGGTGATAAGACAGAGTGCCTGGACATGTAGAGGTTACTGCTTCTTTGTCTTTACAGCAGACAAATATAACTGAAATGGACTTCCAGAAATGATCTAAGCTGTGATTTTTAAATTCCAGTCCTCTCTGAGTAAATTACTGCTTATGATAGGCTTCATTACTTTCTCAAAGCCTGGCCATAATCAGAAGTAGGTAAAGAAGGAGTGCTTTTTATCATTTCTTTGGAGAAACACTGCATACTCACCTAACAAAACAGTAATTGTACATCACTTTTCTCTGACATGTTATAGGAAAAAGAAAAGGCATTAAAGAGTAAGGTAAAGAGACTAATCTTGTTGAAACATTACATTCAAGATAATGGCTTATGTTAGAGGAAGACCATACTTTATGCTCAGGAAAGCCGCTTAGTCTGTGGCTGGTATATGATAGTTGGACCATGGAAATTTGAGTTCAGAATTTCCTACAGCACTTTGTGTAGGAGGTTTCGACTGTAGATAATCAAGGCCAGTCTTGGCCATATTCCCTAGTTAGGTGCCACAGTGCCTAACGTGATAGATCTTGGGAAGGTCCTACTGGTAAAATACAAATAGTAGTAGATCTCAGTACCAAAACTTTTAATATACAGTATTCTCTTATGTAAAAAGAGATCAAAAATATCCCCAGAACATGTTATGAATATTCATGGATTGGTATAGGTACTGCAGTGCAAGAAGTCTGCAGAACTGGGACAGCTGTCAGTTGTATTGTAAGGTGTTTTTTTTTTTTTTAAATCTTCACTAAAGGAGGGAAAAATGATGATTCTTCTGGAGTGGCTCCAGTGCCAGCCACTTCATATTGTTTGGTAGCAAGATTACTAACTCCTACAGCTCTTTCTTTTTAAAAAGTCGCTGAAATCATCTCTGCTCCAAAAGACCAGACCATAAATACCAATGCGTTAGATAAAGTCAATGCATCATTTCCCCCATTGTGTCCTACAGCATTTGCAGGTTTAGTTGGAAACAGTTTAGATGGCAATTTCAGGCTCTCAGCTCTAAAGCAGAGGTGTAGATCTTGTCAAGGCATTGAAAAGAAGGAGTTGGAAGTTGCTGAATGTACAAGAAAAGGACGGTTTGTATTTGTGTTGCCTCCATTCTATTATTTCTCTTTGACTTGCAATTGTAGTTTTTTAATTGCTTCTCTTTGTTCTTTGAATCACCATTGTTAACTTGAACTGTAATATTTTTGCTTCATCTTAAAATCAGCTCTTAAGAGCAGAGCATTAGTTTTTCCTTTCCTACCCACAAGCCGTGCTTTCACCATTTACTGGTCCTGCCATAGTGTGTGTCTCTTCACTGGCCCCATGCTAAAGAAGTGTCATTACACTTGAACAATGACAGCAGATATTAGCCTATAATAAGGAAAATACTGATAGCTGTCATTATTTTTTATCTTTTTTTTTTTTAACTGATTGTTATTGAAAGAATATTGTGTTAAATGTGATGGAAAAGTCTGCTTTCATGTTCCCTAGCATGTTATCAGCAATCACTACCCTAGCTTGTAAAACATTAAATCACTGGTGAAAGGTGGGAGATTAACAAGAGGTATTTTAATCTCCTCTTCATTTATTGCAGCACAAGCAGCATGATGTGCAAGGGTGAAGGAAGGGAGGAGACAGAAGCTATTTTCTTTTTCTTGAGCTGCTTGCTAAATCTATCACTCCCTGAAAAGAAACTTCAGCAGAGTCAATGACAGTTAAGACCCTGACAGATTCAAATAAGTCACAGGCAACATGTGTATCAATGTACCTCTTGGAAACTAGATTCTAAATAAGTGCCAGCTTCAAGAGTTTGAATGAGTTCCCACTGAAAAGCACCCCCAAAGTTCAGTGCCCGCAGAAATCCAAGGTGGTCCCGCAGCCATGTGCCTGCAGCCTGCACTGGACGGCGTGTGCTGGTGCGTGTCAATGGATCACACAGAATATTCACACAATCTCCTTCACCTTATTCTCTGTACAAAATTTGTGTTGGATCTTGAATCAACATACTTGTGTTCAAAGCTCTGCTTGGGCTCTGGAAGGAATGGGTTTTAACTATTCCAAGTAACCAATTTTATTTTTAAGGCTTCTGGCTCTTAAAAATCTCTTTGGGACAATCCAGCCAGTCATTCTAGACCCTTGTATTCTGATTTTTTAATTTCCCTTAGAGGAGCAGCTTTGCTGCAGAATTCCTTGAAGACGGAGGGGCTATTCATACAAGTTGAACAAGCAGCTCAGAGCCCTAAAACTGAGAAGTCCCTTTCAAGCACTGTCTGAAGCTAAGCTGGAGCCCTCTGGCTCATCAGTGTGCAGGAGGCTGCAGTAATGTTGCCAGATTTACCTTGCTTTGGTACTTGTAATTCCATGTGTGTACTAGGACTGATGCTTTTACAAAGTTCTGCAGCACCATTATTTCTCTTCCAGAAGGTGGTGGTTCTTTACCAGCCCTTATATCATCAGCTACCATCATAGCAGGGAGCCTTTCTTAGGCCCTTTAAAAGTAGTAACACTTCTTTCTCTACCTCTCCCCATCTGCTAGCCATCTTCAGTCTTCTCTCTTCCCAGGTTTTTCCATAGCAGTCACTGCCATTAAGACAAAGTACTCTCTTTCCTTAGATGGTAGAGCTTCTAAAGCAAAAAAAGAAGAAAGGGGGAAAAAAAAAAGAAAAAGGAACGAGCTATTTCTCTGCAAAGGGCACCTGTCTTTTACAGAGGATGAACTTAGCAACATTATTAATCAAGCTGGGTAGACATCTTTCTTATTTTTTCCCTTGGTAGGAAATATCTTTAGACAAGAACAATCCAAGCAGAGGAAGACATATAAACTTCTGCAACCTCAGATAGGGCAGTTAGTTCTCCTCCTTGTCCTTACTGTCTGCAGTAGAAGTTTTTTAGGGAAACTATATACCTTCTGTTTAAGTTTATACAAAAAATGAAAGCTTTGAGTGTTTGTGGGGCTTTTTGTTGTTTAACAAAAGTTGCTTATTTCTTCAAGGGGCTCCGCTCAGCATTGGAATAATAATCACATTTAATTGGTTGTTTGCTTCTGCTCGGGTCCCTGATTGAAGAGCATCACCTTTATTGCAAGTTTCTGTGAATGGCAGAGGTTTCCATGCAAAAAAAAAGACCAAGGCAAGTATCTGTCCTAATAATTTATTCTTTGCAGAGATTTACTTAGCTATTGGGAATTGTAGAGAAGTGCTTTTCAGTATATCAAAGCATTTTACAAACTCTGTAAAGTAGGGAACTAATACTTTATTGATGCTTATTTTAGACTGATGGGAAAACTGAGTGATTCACCCAGACTCCCGTGGCAAAGACTGCCCTTCCTCCCCTACACTGTCATTGTTTGGCTCCTATACACATGTCCTCAGAAGGCTTAGAACTGTAAAGTTCTCCAGTATGAACAGCAAATGCTTTCACTAGTGTGGGATTTTTCACTTTCTTTGTACTGCATTAATGAAACCTCCCAGTGCCACCAGGGTATTAGGATGGATGGATGCAGGATGCCATGGCAAAGTCCACTCTTTACGGAGACAGATGCAGGATTGCCTGGATGTCTATGGATCCTCCACAGGATATGTCTAAGAGCCCCTTCCAAAAGTAGTTTTAATACCTGAATAAACAGAATGAAAATTCAGAGTAAAGATTTAAAAAAAAAACAAAAAACAAAAAACAACTGAAATTTCCTTCAGAAATGGAAACTGAGTGGGGGGGAAACTCCTCATTTTGAAGCAAAACAAAACAAAAAAACCTAAGTAGCCTTTTTCAGAGAGAAGATGACTCTCCCAGAAGAGGTTAACATGTCCACAGTCTTATTTTCTGTATATGTAAAATAGAAAATATGTCATTCAAAGAAAGACAGTGCCACTTACCTCAAAAGAGAATGTAGCACAGGCAATAAGTAAAAAGATACACAAAGTAATTTGAAACTGTTGAGTGAGGTGGTGAAGAAAGAAACATTTGTGCACTACAAAGACTGTTAATTTCTACTAGAACTGCTATTGAAATGTTCCAGTGATCCTAGTAAAAAACAAAGTAAAATGTTTTCTATTATTTTTTATTTCCATACTGTTTACAAATTGTACCAATATCTTCATGGACTCTTTATTCTTTGTTTGGAGTTTGTTTGACTGTATCACACAAGTGTATGGGAAGGGTCTTGCTGACATTCTTATCATTGAGGGCGATGAATAACAAAGTGAATATCTGAATGTGTTAATTTCTTTCTTCTCCCACCTGTCACGTTTATCAGTATAAGTAGCTCTTTCACAGTAGTTCCTAAAAGTCTGTTTTCATATCATCTTTAGATGGGCAATGAGGAAGCAATAGCTCCATTATTTTCAAACTAAGTAAGAGGGAAGACAGAACTAGACACTTATTCCATCTAAACCTATTTTTACTTTTTGAATTTTCCTCTCCCTTCAAAAGACTGCTAGAGAATGAAAATGTCAGGAAAAAGTTTGTGTTTCTTTTGGCCCTGCTGCTGTCAGAAATGCTTGACCAGTCCCTACCTCTTGTCCTGTTTGCCACTGCCCTTGGTACCCAGAGAGCAAAGACTTCCAGAAAAAAAGCAAAATCAATAGGAAGTTTATCAGATTTTCAGATGCCTGCCACTGGGCACACATTCATTGTCTACCCATCCTTCCTTCCAATCAGTTAAATTAATGGTTGAGAAGAAAAACCAAACAAGTTTAGTATTGGAAAAACTCACATGAGGTATATAGCTGGCAATGGCTTGGAAAAGGGGCTGTGTATAGAAAGATCTGGAGAGTTCAGAGCATTGGACTAGGTCCAGGGATTTGTGGTTGAAAGTGGATAAATGCAAGGCATTTCTCTCAAGGGGCAGAAAAGAAGAATAACAAGCAGAAATAAAATACGGGAGATAGGACAGAGAGCAGCAATGCAGAAAAGATTTGGAGAGACAGCAGGTAACAAATTAAATATAGGTGAAATGTGAGGCTATTAGAGGAAAATGCCACAGCTATTTTGGAGTGCATTCCTCACGAGGAGAGAAAAGCGATAATGCCCATTCCCATAGCCTTGCTGTGATTATAACCAGACTATTGTGTTCATTGGGGTGGAACCATGATGGACTAATGGTGCTGATAAACTGGAGGTGTCCAAGAAAGAGGTACGGGCACACTTTCTCTGTTAACAGAGTCCTTGGAAGTCTCTGTGGTTTACCAGTGATCTACAATGGCCAGAAGAGACTTAAAAGGATGCTGTGATGCCAGGGAGAGTTTTGAGAGGGAAGATTCATTTAGCATCTGGACAGGTCTATGATAAAGGCCTTTTGCATTGCTGTGTTGTGGCAGTAATTGACTCTTAAATTTGAGACGCTATGGAACAACCATCTTCCTTGAGGATGAAGAAGTATGTGACCAAAAGAATCATCAGAAATTCCAGAAGGAGCTGGAGATCAGTGCAAATAGGTGATATTTTCTGCACTGCCCTGAATTTTCTTTCCTCCTCCACAGTTCACAGAATTTCATGGCACCATTGTCATATCCACTGAAGGTATGAAAGCTAGTTTGTGTCAATCAGGAGTCTAAAAGAAATATTTCATTCTCAGTGTGAATTCTGTCCTCTTTGCTAATATACAGGGAAGCTTTCAAGTTAGTTAAATGGAAGATAATTTTATGACTTTCCATAATTTTTCAGTGTGCATCAGAGATGATTCAGTCTGTCAGATAGATTGGCTCCATAAAATCTGCACTATTTCATGGCACTTAGATAATTTTCTAGTGTAATTAATATTTTCTTCTCAAATACTTTGAAAAGATTTCATAAATAGTTAATGAATGTCAACAAAGTGTTAGTTGGTGCAGAGACCAAGTAATGGGTTATGGAGATCAACAAGTAACATACCGTCCCTGGCTTAAAATACAGAGTTTTTAAAAAGCTGGGGTACTTGCTATTGTATTCTGTAACTAATGTATTAAAAACTTTCCTGCTCTCAGTTAAGCATTTAGAAAAAAGGAATCTCAAATCCTCTATAGTGTCTTTATTTAACATCAGACTGGTAAATGGCAAACCGTTCTCAAGTTTTCTGTTCTATCTTTCTTGTTCTTTGAGAATGGCTTCCCTTCCTTTTGCTTTTTAGTGGGTACATCTTCTCACATCAACATTATTCTAAAAATTCAAAGTCCAAGAAGTGGGGGGAAAAAAGATCTAAGAAAAAAAAAAATCTCTGTATCGTAAAAGATGAAGGATTCTGAATCTTCCAGTCATATTGGAAGTCATATTCTAGACAAGCCACAATAGTTTTTTTATTAGCAATTGTAATTCTTAAAGGCATTGAGCTGATTGGAACAGTTAGTGACTCCTGTTTGTTTAGATATCTCAATATATTTCTGCTTGCAAGTTAATAATTAAACTAGCGAATGCAATAACATTCTGTTGCACGATAGATTGTATAGTTATGTGTTATAAATTAAATATTCTTGAATAGCATTCATTTTTACAGTCTTTTGAAAAAGAAGAGAGTGATGAAGTCTACAATACCCTGCTTTCTTTCAGCCTTCTTAGTTCTTAGTCCTTGAAGCAAAACATTTTTAAAATTACCTTGTAAATACTTTCTAGAATCCTCTCTGGCATTTGTTTTCAATTTGAATCATACTTTTATTACCATGAAGTAAATAAATACATTCATATTATGCATATAAGTCTACGCTTTCCTTTGAAGTATTTCTAACAGGCTTGGATAGGGGTTGTCTAAATTTTTACAGATTTCCACTAGAGCTATACTGTAATAGTATCATATTATTTTCTCATATTTTTTGGGGGAGGGTCTGTTTAATGAAAATTAATTCTTGGTGATTTAGTTCAGGACATAAGTGAGACAACACCTTTTAACAGAGCACTTGAATTTGTCATTCTTCATTCTGAAGAGTAGTAATATAATAAATTATTTAACAGATTTGTGCATCTGTGACTACATGCATATGAGAGAGGGAAGAAAACTTTTAGAATCTTGACTATTTTTCTGACCAATGCCTAATTTCACTGTTTATCTACTTGCCCTTGAAGACCACCAGCCCTTTGAATTATTTGCTGGCAATCGTTCTTCCTCTGGAAGCCCTAGACAGTATCCAAATGTGAAATGGGGGGCCTTTACCCCCATAAGTGTATGACAGAGCTCAGCTGTTGCTGCTGTCATTGCTGTGAGAACAAAGTAATGACAGCAAAATCCAAACAAGGATGTTCAGACCAGATTGCAAAATCTCCTTCAAAAGCAGAATAGTTTTGCCTGAACTGGGCTCCAGGTTGCCACCACCACCATCTGTGTAGCTTAAAGCTGACTTGAATGTCTCCATTATACTGTAGAAGTCTTTCCATTGGTATTTTGTTATATTTTTCTCCAGGATTTCCATTGGTTTTGACAGGCATTAAACCAGCTTATTGCTTTTTCCCTTTCTAGAAAGATGTTGAGTCAGGATCAAGGGGCTGGTCTTGATGGAGTGTTACATCCCACTGGCTTCATCTTCATCCTTCACTTGATGTCTTTCTAATAGTTCATTTCTCAAACATTTCACCTAGACACCCAATTTTATTTAAAAATAAATAATACAGAGCCCTAAACTGTCCCTATTGGGAGAAATTTCAGATTAATATTTTTTCTTATTCAGGAGATGTTTGCTTCGTAAAGATAGTTGACATTCAAAATTCAGTCAATTATAACCTCACCTCAAATTTTGTGCTAGCAGAATCAAGCACAAGCAGTGTACAATAGTTAAATCATAAAACAATTAGGAATAATAACTCCTTCAGGTAACAGTGCTGTTAAATAAAATTAAGCTTTGCATTAATTGTTTCAGATGTTCCTAACTGACAACTATTTCAAGTCAGATTCCAATAGTATTTCAGCTCAAATTTTGCATGTTAGGAATAGGTTGTTTAACACACAATGAACAGTTAGTTTCTAATCTCTGGACATTTTATCCATGTGATTCACTTACTTGGTTCTTTTTGTTCTTTTTTGTGGGAAAAAGTATTCGGACCGAATATGCCAGGAAAGACCTGGCATAATGTGAAATACATAATAATAAAATAGTGTGAAATGAAGGAAAGTGAGAAAGAAGTCAATGCCTTATTGTTAAATTTTGAAAATGGGCATGTATTTGTGAATAGGCAGGGAAATGTCAGAGAGTGTTGTATATATCTGAACTAGGAGTCCTCTGTGACAGAAAATGTGCTTGATCAAAGCTGGGATTTCTTTCTCTTATTTCAATAGCCAGTACACACAAAGCAACCAGGATATTTCATTAAATGCTGCATCTTGAAAAAGTAGTAGTTGTACATTGAAACCATCTTGAATGTTTCCCCAACCATGTATTGGGAACAAAACTAAGAGAAGAATATAAGAACATTAAATTGAATTAATCTTGTAGTCAAAGGTTTTGTAAACATCTTTCCCTTGTAGCTTGTTATGTGTTCCATAGAGAGTATTACCACCTGAGTCAAGGCAACACCATTTTTTACTGGAAATCATGTTTTTCTTTCAATGAAAAAGTGTATTCCTTCTCCAAAAATGTTCTTATTTTTCCCTAAATGTCAATATAATTTTTTACTTAAGTATTTTTTTTCATTCTTTTTTGAATTAAAAATTAAATGCAATTTTTATAGGTTTGGGCTTCTCTTCCCCCCTGGCAAATCTCAGTTTTACCCGCTTGCCAGAAGAGTTAGTCTTTTTTCCTCCTCTGTCAGTTCTTTACCTTCTACGTTTCTTTCAGAGCTGATGAATTTGAGTACAAGAACCAAGCTCATTAAGGAAAAGAAAAAATAGCTGAGCAGCCCCCTTGCCTTACAGTGTAGGTACATTTCAGGAGCATTGAGTGTTATCCCAGTGTGACTGTAAAGGGCTCCTGGAGCTGTTGGAATCTGCCTTAATAATCCTGGGTGAATGTCTATGTCTTGAAAATGTTTTATGACAAATTCCATTACAATTTTAAAAGAATTGCCTGTCACTATCACAGCCTATAAGGATGTCTCTCTCTGAAGACCCCTTGTAGTCAGCATTCTGATGTGTCAGACCACCTTCTAACATGGCTTTATTGCTGAAGGACTCATCGCATTATAATATAATGAGGTGCCATTCTCATCAAGTTAAACTCTCGTGCACCAACGTCTCTGCGAGATGACAAACGCCTTTTAAAGCTTCATGCTGTGACCTTGGAAGAACCGTCTTGTGCTTCTGTGTATCCAAATTTCTGTGGACACTCCAAAACCTTTCTGAGGACAGTTTTAACAACTGCTTACATATATTACTGCAACAGACATGGCAGAACTGTAAAGATGTATTATCTTCTCAGGTACTATCACAGCAGGTGTCACCTGTAAGAAAGCTCTTCAAGAATAAAATTGCATAATGAAGGAAAGGGGCGGCGGGGATGAGAAAGTTTGCATAATTACACGGTCTGAGAACAATCAGCTAATCTTGCTGATAAGCAGAATTTGGACTTAAGCCAAATTGTAGGCCAGAATCAGCTTTAGTGCACTGGGAGGTCATGTCTTCCATCAGTAGAGGAGAGGTAAGTATGACCTTCATTTTTTTTAATGTCCCTTTGCAGTCCTGCCCACACCTGTGAGCCAGAGAGGATGCTGGACGGCTCCAGCTGCAGCCTGGGTGGTGGCTGGAAAAACTGCTGCTGTTTTCTGAGGCTCTCTTTTCTCTCACCGTAAGCATGCAACTCATGGAGAAATCTGTAAGAGTAACACTGTGATTGAGTTAGACATATGGCAGTTAAAGGTTTATTTTCAAAGGGAAAGTTGTATTACAAAACTGTAAAATGATCACAGGCTTACTGCTCTCCAGACTTTTCTCTTTCCTCTTGAAAGAATTTGACTAGCTGATGTTCCTTGCCTCTTTTTCTCAGATCTGAGGTGCCTAGTAGTAGATATAAATCTATTTAAAATATACGTATGCCTCTGCATAGAACCTAAGCACAAAAAAGAATCTTGTCCTTTTCACAAGACCTTCCCTGAAATAAATCGTATGCAAGCCCCAGGCAGGCGCTAAAATATATGTGAGGCTTTGGACATGTCTTGTCCAATTTGTGTTAAAATTTAGAGACAAAAGCTACCTGGGCAGAGCATCCATTGGGCCAGGCTTTAGATGGACTTTTTAAAGTGTTGCTGGAAGCAGGCTTTAACAGAGCACAAGATTCAACATTAAGTATTGTTCTCACATCTCTGTAACTTGGATTTTTACTATATATAATCAACCTAAACCCCATGTAGCTATTTTTCAGCTGCTGATTTGACAAGCAGGCTAACATCAAGGCAGAACTGAGATGAGCTAAATGTATTGCTAGCCATTTTAAAGAAAAGTAGTCAAAACATATTAAAATATGATATTACGGAAACTGCAAGCACAGTATCTTATAATGGCTATTGAAAATAAAATCCAGGGAACAGGTGAAACTGTTCATAGTGTATATTATCAAGAAACAAATCTCTTGCACTTAGACTACAGCTATTACCACTCGCACAAAATAGGTGATAAAGTGAAATATGAAGAACTGTAGACCCATCAGCCTTCTGTCTAAAACACATATGTCTCGCTTTCACCAAAGTAAATGGCACAGTGTAGGCTATTTAAATGGTGTTTAGTCAACCAAAAGAACCAGTGGACTTTTGGTCAGGTTTTCCAGTCACTTTTATGTGAGGAGTGAAATACTGTTTTCAACAGTTTAAAAGAGATGTGTCTTAGCAACCCCTGGAAATAGCTTCTCTGTTAAGCTGTGCTGTGATTTATATGAATTAGTATCAGTCTGGCTTCACTGTGAAATTAAATACTACTAGTCCCAATATATTTGGGTCACTTTTATTCTTGATTTTCTTTTGATAGGTGTAGCGAGTACATGTAAATGTGGAACAGCCATTCAAATTTTTCACAGAAAGTACAATTATAGATTTTTTTCTCCTTTAGTCCTTAGTGGTTTTTTTGCCTTTTCTTGTAACAAAAGCTTTCTATTTCCTTTCTCCATCAAACATGCTCTATATCTGCTTTTCAGATGAATTATGCCATGCTTATTTAGGCAAATGTGTAGAAAATATCCTGTTGTGGTCCTGCTTTTCCACTTGCGAGTATTCCAAGGATCTTGTAAAAGGAAAACTTGGAAGAGATACATATTTAATAACAACCTAGAGTGAGATTTATCATGTCTGGATATCTGTAGGTTTGGTTTAGTTTTTCTTTTTCTTTTTTTTTTTTTGGTTAATTCTGGTTGGTTTGTTGTTGGGGTTTTTTTTTAGGAGAGGGGAATTGGATTCAGTGAAGAAACGACTGACAATGTCACCCTTGAGACCTAATGCATTCTCCATAGGGATAAAATGCAGAATTTTTTTTTAATAGTCTAATCATGTAGAAATCCACCATTATATTTCTCAGAGCAGTTAAAAATAACTGAAATTGTATCTCCGCCCCATACTGCGGAGACCTAGTGCTGTGTTGTGAGATTTTGTTCAACAGCAGGATTTGAACTGGAAGCTGGAACACTTTAGAAGTGTGAAAGAATTTTGTGTTGGTGGAAGATATATCAGGACATTTTATCATTAGCTTATCTCTGACTCTCATTGGAACATATATAACTTTTGTGACTCTATAAGAAAATCACAGTAAGTGCATGTTTGGCTCTGAGATAATCCAAGAAAAAACAATCAGAAAGTAACGTTCTTCTTGAAATATTTCATAGTGCTATTACAGAGGAGAGACTGACTACTAAAGTGCTGTTATGATTAGCATAGCAATAACCTCATATCATCACAAGCCTCTTATTAATTCACAGAGCTGATCTTTCTGAGTTATACAAGATACTCAGAAATGTAGGTTGCATTGCAATATTCCTAAATATAAACTTCAAAATGTATTTTCTGCCAGTCAGCATTATACACTCGAATAAAGAAAGAAACCGACACTGAATGCCTTATTTAACTAGGCATAAGTCTGGTGACTTCTGCATCTGAATGTAGAAAGTCTTTCTACCTTTATTTGTGAATTACTTGCCAATGGTAAAGACTATCCCAGCTAAAATTACTAAATAAATTTGGAATAATATGTCTCAGAACTTTACAGCTCATTAGAAAACATCTTGTGAACAGAAAATATTCTCTTTACAAAAAAAAAAAAAATCACTTCCCTTGCTATCTCTGTCACCCCGCTCCAAACAAAAAACAAGACAGTACCGTTGGTAAATTGCTGTGAAACTTGAATAGCCTAGAGATGGATTAAAACTCCTTACAAAGAGTGCTTCATCTTCTGTATTCCATCTTGAGATGCAGCTGGGAAGGAGATGTTCTCTTTGAAGCCTTCATGAAAATGGCAGGTTTCAAATAATCTGTAATTACCTAAAATGTCATGATCTAACACATGTTTTCTACAATTTTCAAAGCAAAGGGCAGACACTTCCGCTCAAGACGAACAAACAGGTATGGTCAAGAAAGGAATGCTATCTGCATGATATTCTTTAATTGTAGTGCTCTGTTATGAGAAAGTTTTCCACTGAAAGGTTTTAATTTTTGATACTTGTAGCAATATCTGCAGCATTGAGGGCATGCTTGTTTTCATAAAAAGGAATGAGTTTATTACCACCAATGAGTTAGCAAATACAGAGTCTTCTGCCATTAATAACAAAGAAAAGTCATTTGTTGTGACTCATTTGGTCTGCAAACATTACAGAAACACATATCTCTTCACAGAACAGTTAGCAAAGCGCAGGTTAATTTTTACTAGAATAATGGACAGTTACAGTTTGGGGGTTTTTGTTTGTTTATTTTTATTTTTTTGAAACATACAAAGACTTTTATGAACCTGTTACATACGATAAATCACTATCTCAGTGTCTTCATATAAGAACAAATTAACATAACTATGAATACTGCACCTGATTATTTAAATTAGTAACGCTTTTAACAGTCACCTACCAAAGTGTGCTAGAAAGGACTAGAAGACAAAGGGGTGAAAAAGTCTCAAGTGAATGGGGGATCCGGCAGCTTGCACAGATAGATAGAAAATTAAAGTCAATGTGAATCTGTGGCTCAAATTCAAATAGGATATAGTTTTGTGTTATTTACCAAGCTGTCATTAATATAGTATTTGCACTATTTTTGCAGTCCTGCAAGATTTGTGAAATATATTATTTAAAAATGACTGAGAGGTGATATTTTTCATCTGTCTGAAGCGCAATAGGAGCTTTTCATACGGCAAAAGCAACAAACATCCATCAGGGCCGTGGGTGCAGCACTAACTTGGAGGTTATCTAATGAATCACTGCTAAGACTTTCTCCAAGGGTTTGGCAGCCTTGGAAGGTTTCATTGCGGAAATTGTTCTTCTTGTGAGATACAGTGAGATCACAGCACTGGGTAACATAAATAATTGTATGTCAGGTTCACATCTAGCCCTCTCATAATCCATAACTATTTGGACACCGAGGAAGCATGCAGTTTATAACAATTATATCAGCTCTTTTTCTGCAAACAAGTGTGTATTAAGCTAACATTCTGTATTTGCTCAATTTGCTTGCCTTCAGGCTGGAATAAGGAACCTGTTATAAAACACCTGTAATAGCCGTCAGGTAAACAGCATAATTTGTTATATAGCAGATAGAGGAAAAATGGAGGTTTGTGGTGGAGAGCTATATCAATAAGTGCTTTGGTTTCAATCACAAGTGCATCACTTTTTTTTTATTTCTTCACATAAGGTGATAATGAAGAATGATGACCTCACGTCTAGACCTAAGCTTTTAACTTTGTTGCAGCTCTGGGGGCTTTAATGTTTTTCAAAAGGCAATCAATCAAGTGCCAAAAACTGTCTGGCTAATTACCTCTGAGACTTTCAGAAACTCTCCATTCTTTCCTCATAGAAATGTAGTATTTATAAATTGCTTTGTTGAAGCACAAACTAGGTTATGGCTTATTCACCCTGCCACCTTTCTTTGCTTCTGCTCCATTTCTATGGAAGTGCTAATGTTGTGAATCTCAGCATCAGACAGTGCTTCTTTCTATCTGAGTTTACCATCACTGTTGCCTCCTGAACATTTCTGGAAAAACATATTTATCTCATGACATAATACTAACAAGACTATCCCACTTGTATCTTAAGGAGGGAACCTGAGAAAGTGTAACTGATGGACACCCAGTCACCCAAAGACGTGGTGACATCCAGATCCAGTGAGATGAATAGCAACGAGTTATTTGACTAATTTTGAGGTTTCTTTGAATTATCTATTTATCTAGAAGTCAGAGTTATTTCAAACAGAACAATGTATAACCAATGGGGAAAAAAAGGTGGAAGGGGCCTCTGGAGATCTTGTAGTTCAACCTGCTGCTTCAAGCAGGGCAAATCTCAGTGCTCGATCAGGGAGTTCAAGGCTTTCTTTGGGTAATTTATTCCAATGCTCAGTCAGTGTCACCGTGAAGAGTTTTTTCCTTATGTACCTATTTGCCTGCTCAATAGCTGTCTGCAGTTGAGGCAGCATGGGCTTTCTGTGCAAAGATCTCAGTAAGAGCCCAAATACACAGAACAATGTTCTTAAGGGTGAGCTGCGCAATATGCCTTTTACATCTTTATGTTTTGGTCCAGATACTTGAATATATTAGTCTTTTCTTTTTTTTTTTTTTTTTCTAGTACCTTCAAGCGCTTTTGCATCCCAGAGAGAGAATATTTGCAATTGTTTCTGTCTTGACCAAAGTGAAAATGCATAATAAAAAAAAAATAGCTCTAAATAGATGGAGCTAAGCCTCACTCAGCTCATTTTGGGAGCCAGTAGCTTTTTTGTAAACAGCATTATCTTTAGTGGAACAGATAAATGATGACCCTAAAATTTCAGTCTTGTAGTGGTGTTTACACTTGCAAATTCTGCCCAGTAGCTCCAGTTATGAGAAACCAGAAGTTGGTCATGGTCAAAGAGAGTGCACTTTTAAAAGGCTTTAATTTCATGGAAGAACCTACCAAGGCAGGAACAAAACTCAGATCAATGCATACAAGGTAGGGCTCTGCAGGAAAACCCATCATTCTGTCAGGCTAGCTGGACAGCAAGCAAGGAGACACAGGCACATGGAACTGAGCTAAGTGTGCAAGAGAACATCATCTATCAAAGCAGTCAAAGTATAATTTCTGTATTACTGATAAGAAAAACTCCCCCAAATGTAATGAAACCATACTGGACTTCAAAGTCTCACCCAAAAAAGCAAAAATGCAGTAAATAAGCCAAAAAAAAGGACTCCAGCCATTACAGGTTTTGTGAGTATTTGTGACATACATGAAGAATGCTTCAAAACTAAGAAAAACAATCCAGTTTCTGAAAGGGAAACATCCATTGACACGAATACTTTAGAAGAAACTAAGTGTCTCACTTGATGTCAAAATGTACCAGCACTACCTGTGTTGTGAGTAGACAGTGCAGTGAGTGAAAGGGAAGACAACGTTCCAAATGTAAAGATGACTGTGACTGACATGCTCCAGTCCTCCCAAACTGCAGTGCAAAGTCTCCATCAAAATTAAATTGTTTTTTGTGTTCCATACTTAGAAAGAAACTATGTGTGTAGAGCAAAACCATATTCACCTAATATCGCAGAGCAAGAGCATATGCTCATCTTAAGCCACTAATGTAACCACCATCTATAGGCACTTAACAAAAGCATAGGTAAGGCAACAAATAGGTAAACAGCTCATAGTGTGCATGTAGAAAGTCCTTATATGAATCATTAATGTCCTGCAAGGTCAAAGACAGCCTCTGTAGGAAATTTAATGTGACATCCAAGAATGTAAAGAATTTCTGGTTGCTCCTTTTCAAAACCCAGTATTCCGAACTTCTTGGACTTTTAGTTCTCTTCCAAGCAGAAAAAATTTTTTAAACATCAGTTTATTTTATAGAACTGGTCTAGGAAGCAGTACTTACATTTTTATACAAAGACTAGCTATTTCTTCCTGTTTATGAGTTTTAAATATTCAGCTGTTTGTCAAACTACTGGGCTGTACAACTGCATCAATTTTTTTTTTTTTTTTTTAAATCATAAGGATATTTACTGCACTAGGCTCTTAGAGCTGGATTTTTCTATAATCTTGCAAAGACTGTACATTAGACAGGTCATAGGATAATTCAGATTGGAAGGGGCACAAGAAGGACATTTAGTCCAAACTCTTGCTTAGAATAATTAGTGTACACATTTTTTTCTCAGTCTAAATATTAGTGGGAAAATTCAGATATTTCTTCTTTATATGGTTTCCAAACTTAACATTGTAGTGCACAAACAGTTCTGAAAGAACAACAGTGAGTGGTAAAAACCCCTGGGCTTTCTTTTGTGTTAATACAAATGATGAAGATTTTTAAGTTTATAATTAATTTAAATACAATGAAATAAACACATGGTATGTGATCATATGAGCTAGTTTCTTCTGGGTAAACTGAAGTATAACTCCAATATTCTTAGAACATCAACAAAATCAGGAAATTATTGCAACTGGCACTTATAATAAGCACTAGTTATGGTTGATGTATGAGATAATTATAATGCTTTGCAGGAAAATCTAATAAATCCCAGAACAGTTACTCTGTAAAATCATTTTTATGGAAATTAGGGTATGAATACCACATCTATTACAGCAAGAGGGCTATACAGGCAATTCTGACAGCCTCAATCAAAAGCAGTGTCCACTCCCAAAGGGTAATTGTTTCTGAAGTTTTGCACACATAAGATAACAGGTGTTCCTGTTTTTGAAATTAATGTTTTAATATTAAAATATGAAAATCTTCATAATTTGCACAGCTTGATGAACTTCTGCAAGAGACAGGAACCTCTCTTGACAAAGAGGTTAAAGGACTGAATAGATTTTGGTGGATGTGGTATAATATTTTTGGAATCAATAATGTACCAAGAGTTTAGTTTGAGTTAAACTGATATATGTAGCATTCCAAGGCTTTGGATGCATATGGTTGTATTAGACATGAGTTGTAATGAGCAACACCCTAATTTTAATCCAACAGTTAAATTGAAGAATCCTCGTTATTGTTTTTAGAATAGGTTAATAAACTGGATTTACTTCTGATTTACACAGCCCAAGGATGGAAAGCTCATTCTCAATCTTCCATTTAACTTTTATGGATATGAAAAGCAAAAGACGGAATATCCCCTAGAGAGCTGACAGATGATTGTGAGAATAACCTGTCATTCCTAATCTTGGTTTTAAAGTGTTTCTTGAATGCTTCAGGTCCTTTTTGCCAGGGAATGCTCTTCAAGTTTTCATCTCTAAAAGATGATAGAGAGCTATTAATATGACTTCATGCTTGTCTGAGTTCCCCAAGGACAATCTTTCAGTATTAAATATCCAAGATAGGCATCTATAATCCATTTTGCATCAACTAGGACTGCATTTGCACATTTGCAAGAGTTATAACCAGTAGGTAATGATGCAGATGCCTAATTTTAAGTACTATAGTAAACAGTTCTGGAAAACATTCCAGTTCTCAAAAAGTCACATAAACATGTGCTTAACCTTGGACATAAGGTTCCTCTGAAAGCTATACTACTAGTGAATTGCTCACATACTTTCTGCAGTCAGATGATTTAGAAACTTAGAAGCAGATCATGTGAATTGGATAAATCTCAGTCTTGAGAATTGTGTTACAAAATGTGCCACTAGAAACAAGCTTCACCTACACTTTCAAATAATATTTCTGGTTGATCCCAGTTGCTCAACTTGCAGTGTATTTCCTTCCTCTTTAAAAATTTTTCAGTTGAGCCATTTCACCCAAAACATTTCTTATGCTCACAGTTGACTTGTGTGTTCTAGTCTCTGACATGATAGCAAACCTTATGAAGTTCAACAAGGCCAAGTGCAAGGTTCTGCATGTGGGTCAAGGCAACTCCAAGAACAAATACAGGCTGGGCAGAGAATGGATTGAGAGCAGACCTGAAGAGAAGGACTTGGGGGTCTTGGTTGATGAGAAGCTGAACATGAGCAGGCAATGCACACTTGCAGCCCAGAAAGCCAACTGTGTCCTGCACAGCATCAAAAGAAGTGTGACCAGCAGGTCCAGGGAGGAGATTCTCCCCCTCTACTCCACTCTTGTGAGACACCTCCTGCAGTGCTGCATCCAGCTCTGGGGTCCTCAGCACAGGAAAGACGTGGACCTGTTGGAGCTGCATCCAGAGGAGGGCCATGAGGAGAGACAGAGAGCTGGAGCACCTCCCATACGAGGACAGGATGAGAGAGTTGGGGTTGTTCAGCCTGGAGAAGAGAAGGCTCCGGGGGGACCTTATAGCAGCTTCCAGTGCTTAAAGGGAGTTACAGGAGAGATGGGGAGGGACTCTTGATCAGGGGATGTAGGAATAAGATGAGGGGTGGTGGTTTTAAGCTGAAAGAGAATAGATTTAGTTTAAATATTAGGAAGAAATGTTTTCCTGTGAGACTGGCAAGGCACTGGCCCAGGTTGCCCAGAGAAGTTGTGGATGCTCCATCCCTGGAGGTGTTCAAGGCCAGGCTGGATGAGGCTTTGAGCAACCTGGGCTAGTGGGAGGTGTCCCTGCCCCTGGGGATTGGACCTCGATGATCTTTAAGGTCCCTTCCAACCCAAACCGTTCTATGATTCTATTATTTTTGTCCTATCAAAGAAAGAAGTAGAATCATAAAATATAATCTGGAATTTTAATAAATGTCTGCATAAGATCCTCAGTTTTTGATTCAGAGAAGCTCACACGCTCTCTTCACTCAGGTCTTGAAGGTATTTATTCCCTTTGAGTCAATTCTCTAAGCCTTTTGTTAAAGTTCCTCTTCTGTACTTGCTTCTTTGAGGAAAGCCATTTCCCTATACAATAAGAAATTACCAAATGAGAAGTGACATGAATCTTTGAGGAGCCAAGTGACTACAACATGAAAAGAAGATAATGGGATATATTTTATCTGTATTGAGAAGCATCTGCCAAGTACAGCTATCTCAGAGGAGCTGTCTGTTAAGAAGAGGTTAGAATAGATTGTTTACCCCATTAAATATCATCAGAAACTCTACTTTTGCATTGATTTCCTCCATCTATATCCTCAGCTGGGAAGATACAAAAAGATTTTAGAGAAACAAGAAAATATTATGGAGTGGTGCAGCAACCGGAGGAAAAATTAGGCTTGTTTCGATAAGAGTACCAAATTCTTTGCTGTCCTGTTTTTATACTCTCCTGGTATTTTTCTTGAACAGTGTTTATAATTAAAGAGAAAGGATTAATGTCTAGATACAAAGCCTGTTGCTACTGCTGGGAATTCTTTTCTCAACAAGGTTGAAATCCAGCCTGTGAATATAGCTTTCTCTAAGAAGGGAAATATGAACCAAGACTGAGTTTGGGTTGGGGGGGATTTTTATTTCTTAGTTTGTTTTGGATTTGTTGTGGGGTTTTTTATGCTAATAGCATAGATTCCCAGTTCCTCAAAAATTTGAACACCTATTAATTTGACAGATCAATCAAATTATGCACATGCTTTACCATCTTGATGAACTGAAGCCTTAGTTAATAGTAGGAACTCCTTAGGGCATGTGAGAAGAAATTAAAGCTGGGGCATTCCAAAAAGCAATATCCTGGTATTAGCATAATGTCTACATAGAAAATATTGATTAGAGCCTGGTAAAAGAAACTGGGTTTCTTACATTTTAATTTCTTCATTATATTTTTAATTTATTTCAA
The DNA here is from genome assembly GCF_000699245.1 of Pterocles gutturalis. Taxonomy (NCBI): domain Eukaryota; kingdom Metazoa; phylum Chordata; class Aves; order Pterocliformes; family Pteroclidae; genus Pterocles; species Pterocles gutturalis. The sequence continues at coordinate 22,209 of NW_010134247.1, read as the reverse complement.
TTCAAAAGGTTTAACTCTTTTTTTTTTTTTCTTCAAGAACCTTTTTAAAAGTTCATGGAACCACTACAGAATTAAAACAGCTTGGTGGGTGCCATAGCATACATTATCTCAAAGATATTATTTTAGCAAGAACAGCTTTTAGAACTTAATCACCTAATCAGCATACATTTCTAATTGATCTCTCCCTCTAGAACTGCTACATTTTCTTGACCTTTTAATAACTGATGGCTTTAGAGAACATATTGTTCAGATAGCTTCTTAAAAGTCAAAAGAAGATCTGAGGTATATTTGCAAGATATGAAGAAGACATACCTAAGTTCTGATTTCCTTGTTCTGCCCACGTGTTGCTACAACTCTTCAAAGGACAGAAGTTGGAAATTGGGATCAGCTGAATTGTTCTACATTTGAGGAAGCTCATTTGGGAGATGTCAGTCCACTATTGCTCTTTCTATATGTGAATGTGGGCTATTATTTTAAATAATTTTAAAGAGAAAATAAAGTCTGTGTCTATTTCAAGGTCAGGTATCTACAGCTGCTAAACACACATGCAAGTAGATGACAAAGTCTTTTTCTTGCCCTGTCTCTTGTATTAAACTCTATCAAACTGTTAAGTTTCAGATCTTTCCACAAGAGTTTGTAAATTAAAGTTGTTTTTCCTTCAGTTTCTTGTTTTAGTTTTCTTTAATTAACATAATTCTTTAATAAGCTTCATTCTCATACTCTGCATGTGTATTTTATATGATATCTAGGTTTAACTCTAAATTCACAGTGTAGGTAACTTTTTTAAAAATTATTTAAGTCTTAGGAATTACTTCAGCAAAGTTGTTGCTTTTACCAGCAGTGATGTAGCCCCATGAGTGGAGGTTAGGGTTGGATAACATCTGCATTGCCTACTTATCCTTGCTTACGTGCCCAAGGACAGCTGTCTCTTCTAGCAGCCAGTCATGCATGTAATTGTAGTTCCCACTGGTTGAAGCTTCTTGCTTAAACAGATGTAGTATTGACAAGTTTGTGTCCTGCTGTGTGGCAGGCAGAATTTTTCCACAATTCTGAGAAATGTGAAAGCCCATGTTCTACCCTTTGTTGTTTGCGCTCTACACTGATACGATGATACCATCTTCGGTAGCATTATCTTAGTGTGAAAGCGGACTGGCATGATAAAAATCCAGGCTGAGTTTTCAACTAGGAAAAGATTTTCTGATGAGCTCAGTGACAGATGTTACTTCACTTCTGAAAGTTTGACCCGTCCCTTCTATATGTTGCATCTCTTTCTATGTTGCAGAAAGAACATTCATAATTGCACTTGTATTTTGCCTGGCATATATTTGGGTACCCAAAGTGCCCTTGCCAGAAAATATGTATTAAATATTCTTCTTTGTAAGAAATGTAAGCAAGTTTCGGAGGTGCGTATTCTCTATGATAGCAGATACCATTTTTTGTAGTTGCAAGACTGTGCATCTGACAAAGAAGTTCCACTGTGATGTTAGTACAATTTCGCACAAGCTGGAGGTCAACAGTTTGAACTGGAAGCCAGGATGTTAGAGTAATTTAACTGGAAGGAACTACATATATGAGAAGTCTTTCAAGTGAAAGAAAGTTTGATAATGAAAGATAGTGGGTTTACTATTGATTCATTAAAAAAAATTGCAATAGCCTAGAGCTGATGGCAAATGTAAACAATGAGCAGGGCCAATTTATTTCAAGAGCAACTAATGGGGAGAGGGGATGAGGTTCAAAACCTTCCATATCCACTTCAGGATTGGAAGGAACAACAGTTACTTGATTTGTTTCAGTTGGCTTGCCTGACAACTCAGTCACCAACTTGGAATTAAAATCAATTATTGTGACCAATCTGAGCCAGTTCAGAAGTTCAGCAGTAACAGCAAGCCCCAGTTTTACATTTAAGAAAATGTAAGTATCATGGGAGAAAAGCAAAAGTTACCCGAGGAGGTATAGAAAGGATGACTGAAGCCAATCTGAACTGTCAAACAAGCAAGCAAAAAGGCACTTGAGAAACGGTAAACTCAGCTGCTTTGAAAATCACCATAAAGTCAAACAAAATCTAAGTGAAAGCTCAATAAGTAACCACGTACCCACTGTCTGCAATGATTACAGCAACATAGGTTTATATTTTTAGCATGGGACGTATTGTCTTCATGGCGTATAGTAATGGAGCAGTTAGTGTGCTTAGCTACTACCGATGATGTTATTTATCTAAAATTTTAATTAATTCTGAAAACATACTGAAAATGTTAACAAACATTTGATTGTTGTTTTTTCTTTGTTTTCCTGTATGTGCAAACACTACATTTGTTCAGTGAGCAAACCTCTGTGTGGCAAGTCAGTACCGTCCAGTGTGTTCCTGAGTACATCTGCTGAGCCAGGAGCAGAACCTACAAGGTATGTTTAGATTCATTATTCTTCTTTTGGTTATACTGCACACAAGAAGAAATTTAACTGTACTTTAAAGAAATGGTACTGGAATGAAATTTAACTGACTTCTTAAAATGAAGTCTTGCCTAACCAGGAAACACCTACACATGCTTCTTCCATATATTTCCTATGGAGATTTCACATTGCTGTGGCACTAGCTATACACAATGAATTTATTCTCTGTTTGAAATACATTCACAATGCTGTAGTCATTTATTTTGACAACACAGTCATCACAAAGCAACAGGGCGTGTAAGTTCTTTGCTCCAAGGGCATTTGGGATTGAATGTTTGACTTCCCCTCTGAAAATAGAGCTGAATAAAACACCCGAAAGGTGACAGTTTTATCATCTTAAGTGAAGAAGCAGTTCTTGGAGTGCTGAGAACTTCATAAGAAGTTTTAACGTTCTTGCTTTGATTTCAGCAAAAGGATGAGCCCTTTGGAAACTGCTGAATACACTAAGTCAATAAGCACAGTTCATTATCAAACTCTTTGGTATACCCTTGATCAAACACCTTAAATATACAGATTTTGTATACTTGAAACCTGACAATAAATATTATTCCATTTTTGTATCTCCACAAGTCACTTTCACTGAATTACAGAAAACTTCAAGGTGATTTAGAGAAAACAGTAGTTGATTTGACTAACCACTTAAAAGTTGGTTGTCTAATTATCCAAAAGTTTTTCAGATTCCTGGAGAAGTTTAATACCTGCAAACCATTCTGACCGTGACAAAAAGAAGGTAAAATAGGATAACATTAGCCCTAGTCTGGCTTGATAACTGGCTCATCAGGCCAGCTAAACAGAAGCACAGCACTTCTGTCTCCAGTGTGCAGTTCCTTGGTGTACATAGTCATCTGCGATGGGGTTGAATCAAGAGATGTGATTCAAATTTTGACCCACGATGCAGAGTAAAATTCTAATCTCTTAGGGATGCACTAGATCTTTGGGGGATTTGTGCTATTGAGGAAAAAATGAGAGACTCTCATGCAAAAAACTTGCCTTCTCAGGTCCCAGGTAGTAAGTGGTTTGTTCATGAAAATCCCACAGAAATTCTTATTCTCCTCTTGACTGCTTTCAGGCCTATTCACTCTGAAAAGCATCTGATAGTTGATATCTTAAGAAAGAGGTAGATTCATCAATTATTTTGCTTGAAAAAGACCTCTTAACTTGATGAGGAGTCTTCAAAAATGAAGATTAATAACTTCACAAGTTTTAAAAGCCAAATTTTTCCAAACCCATGTGTATAAACGGCCTTAGGCATTAAAGAAATGGCAATGGTTACACCAAAGCAGATTTGTGTTTTCTCATACATCAAATAGCATCTTTAATTATTTCATTTGAAAAGTACTTTCTTTTGATGAGGTTTTTCAGAACAAAAGTTTTCGTAAGTATAATAATTTGTATACATAATACATCTTAGGAGGAATGATAGATCACAAAGCAGTGGAGGCAACTTAAGCTTCATCAACTCATTATGCAGGAACAGAGTGGGAGATGCTGAGATATGAAACAGAATGGGAAATCACACCAGAAGAACAGTGTCTTATATTTTGCTCTTTACAATACATGATTACTTTCTGGTACATCTGTGTATTGTGTGTTGTCCACTTTGATACTCTTCCCTCTTTAAAGACATGACGTCTCTTCTTCCCTCCATTGAAGTCCAGGGCAAATCTTCTCCTAGTTCAGTGGGGGGAGAACAGAGCCCATGCTTCCCTCTTCCCCATGGAAAACTCACTGGGATTATTTGCCATATTGGCAGTTCAAAAGCATTGTTCAAAAGATAAACCATTCACATTTTGTCAAAAGAAAAGTTCTTGAGACCTCAGTCATGAATTATATAGCTGAGGAAACTGCCTACAGAAAGCTAATTTTGAATCATTAAAGTATTCTAATTCTTTTTTGAAGATGACCAAATGTTCATGTCTTTATATGATTTTTTTTTCTTTAGCTCTACTTTCTCTTCTGACCTGACTGGCTACTGGTCTGGTAAAGATTTGCAGCATTTTTAATGTCACAAAAAAGGAAATACTATGTCTTCTCAAATTTGCATGTTGGCAATGAGGAAATGCTTATAGATCTTTTGGCTTTGTCACTAAGATCTTGCGTGAAGTTTTTTGTAAATCTGTGCATTGGCTTGCATATTGCAATAACAAACTTCCGTCACTTGACTACTTAAAATCAAATATCTGTCTGTATAACCTCTTTCCTTTTTGAATTTCTGTACATTACAAACAACCAGAATTGGGTTGTGAGGAGAACAGCAATTTGATGAGGTCTTACTGATTTAGGTAAAAGTCGTGTCATGCATCAGCCCATTGAAAAAGAAAAAAGGTAGAATTTCATCTAGAGCTAACAACTTCATTGATATTTTATGTATTACTCTTATCCACTTCATTTTTTTATTCAGAAGTTTCATATTTACGTCTAATCTTTATATTTGATCAAACTTCTAACATCAGAGACCCTAACTTACACTTTAATGTGTAGATATGAACTGTCTCTCTTCCTTCAAACGCCCTGTCTATGATATGTTATGATTCATCATCATTAAAAATATATTTTAGGGTTACAGAGTAAATAATTAGTGAAGATAAAAAGAATAAATAATTGCTTTCAGTAATCTTGCCTGTAGTCAAAAAATCTGTTTTAGTAGAAGTAGCGCTGATGAAATTCGCTCAAAACAAAAGGCCAGATACTCGAAGGATCTCAACATTGTTCATATAGAAACTACACAAATATTGCAAGTAATAATTGGATAAAGAAACTTTATGTGTTCTACACTTCTGAAAGGTCATTAAGGAATAAGTAATACACAGGTAGTAGGCAGAAACAATTGACATTTCACATCTTGACTCCTGAGGGGAATCAAGACCCAGGGTTCTAGGAACAACATGCTGTTTAGTTTGCATGACCACGGGACATGAATTCACAAAATGAGTAGGACAAATTCCCATCTCTGTGCTACCAAAGCAAAGCTGGAACATCCCAGGTGACTGCAGAGAAATGGCTCTGAAGTAACAGCACAGGAATGAAGAAGAGATTTTGGTTGGGTGCTGGGAGTTTTTTGGAACACTGGAGTGTTTGGAGAGAAAAATGTATCCGAAGGAGTAAGGTGAAGGCGCTCTGGTCCTCACTTTCACCAGCTAGTCCAGCCACTGCGGGGTCAGGATCATCACCCCCAAAAGAGATTCCAGCAGAACCAGCATCCTGTAAAACTGGTTATAACAAAAAGAGGTACATGTATACATAGCATGAAATTTTGTCTTTATATAGGGAAATGGAGTTAACTATTGGCATCCACGAGAGTAGTTTCCTAGCACTTTGTTTTCATTATATCTGCATACCCCTTGTTCTGTCAGGATAGTCGGAGGAGAGCAAACTGGAAATTTCATCTTGTGAGCAACATTGAAACAACCTCAATGGTGTGACCCCTCTGTAACCCAGCAGGACAGACTGGCCTTGGAGAAAGAGGATGTCGGAGACCAGATCCCCAACCAGTCTGGGGATCCTCCCTCTCCTCAGACACACTCAGAAACATATGCAAACTTCAGCTGAGACAAAAAAAAAAAAAAAATAAAAAAAATTCTCTGTGTTTATACAGTCTAAGAATAAAACTGCCTTCAAGATGTCTTGGTTTGCAAATTATGCAGGAACCACCAGTTGGTCCATAGCAATGTCGAGGATCACCCTTAGGGCTGAAGATTGTCCCGTCTCTTTGACCAGCTACTAAGCTAAGTCACAAAGTCAGAGCTAGAAAAAGTCATGCCCCACTTCATTTTAAATCTGGACAGATGATAAAGGCAAAGAGTGCCCACTGCAGTGAGAAGAAGAGCCTCCATTGTACACTGAGTGTACCTCAGCATCCTTGTTGTGATATACCACCAGACTGGGCAAGAACCAGCAAGAAAACAAAATATAAGCTGATCTCTGGCCCCAGGAACTGACAATCTCTCAAGAGCAGCCTATGGACATTTTGCAGGAAAGGCTAGTTGAAAGCTGAGAACCTTAACTTGCAGCAACATCTGTGGCCTTAGGTGTGTGCTTTTAGTGTAGATAAGGAATAAAAGTGCTATTATAAATGGTAACTATATGGGCCAAAGTATATAGATCTTCTTGTGTTTCTGCACTCTCTGCTCACCAGTAAATATGACTAACCACTACAGCAACAATAATAATAGTAACTGGGGAAAAAAAAAACCCAAACACAACACCATCTCTAAATGGAAAAATAACATATATTCTTGTTTTATTTAGACCTCTTAAGCTCTAGCGGGAATGACTGGGGATAAATGAAGAGAAAAATCACCCACAGTCTCTGTAGGAGATTGCTGCCCACACTGACATGTGTGCTTGGGTATTCAGAAGAAATTATATGCACTGAAAATACAACTCCTTGCGTGAAAAGAACCTGGTAATTTGGGATAAAACAAAATAAATTGTTAAGAGCCAAGTTATACCCTAGACCAGCTAGTATAGTTCCTGTTGACAGCAAATTCATCTCTAGCAGTAGGAACCTACACTATTACTTTCCATAGCTGTGTTTCACTAATGATTTTTATTAAAATGGTATTTGTAAAGAACCGTGTATTTCACAACATGCAGTCTTCCTAGGGCTCTTATCAATTTACTCTATTTTAGTTGTCCCAAGAGCTAAAAATTCTTTTAACATTTTCAAACATTTTACCTGGCTGTTTTATTTCAGATTTGGTTTTTTTTTCCCCCATGTTTTCACATAGGGTTACACACATGGCAAGGACCAGGAACAGTGATGCTGGTCATGATGAAGAATCTCAGCAGCATTGTTTTTTCTTTCCTTTTTTCTCCCCTTTCCATTACACATGGTGCAATTTTTACCTACTGATCTTTGCTTTGGTCTTTGTACACTTCAATAAAACAAAGACTTTCACATTCCTGGGTTTTGGGAGATAACTGGGCAAATCACCCCAAATCCCTGCTGAGTTTTTTGGGGCTGGAAGATACATGCTGCACACAGTGTTCCTTAGTGCTTTTGATCTCTTCTTTCATGACAGGTGGGAAGGAGGAAAAAAAATAAGTTAATGTGATAGTAAAGGGTGGAGAGGCACAAAAATGCAACACGTGAGAGGAGACTGAGAAGAACTGGGCTTTTCTGTTTTGGGCAGCTGGTTCCACGCTTTGGATTTCCATCCAAGATAGAAAAGATAGATTTGAGTAAGGAACGAAGAAACAATGCATTTGCAGAGGTGAAAGACTACCATGCTGTTGTAACAGACTACTGCAGAGGATAATTTATGCTGCTGTGAATTATCAGTGATATGTGAAGTTATAGGTCACCAGCGACTTTTGGTCTCATTGGCTTTCCTTAATCTATAGATGAAAGTTGTTTATATAGAATTGCCACTAGGATGCACATATGAGATTTGTTCTTCATATAGGTCTCATCCATGATGAAAATGTGGTTATTGTCTGAAGTCCTACAGCAAGACTATAATTTTTTTTTAAATGGTGATATTATTAATTGTGTTGCCTCTGGGTTGCATTGCAGTATCAGATCCCACTGCCCATCTGTGGTTTGTGAGCTTTGTCACAGTAAAAATAGCTGAAAACATTTTAAACATAGGTAGGTGGATTCTTATGCAGAAGTAAAATGAAGAAATAGTTTCTAACTCCTTCCTTCAAAATCCTCTCAGTTTTTAATTTACTATCAAAGACCTAAATGCTTTTATGAAACATTCATATTTTGCCAGATATATCTTAGTCTAACAAGGGTGGAAAGAAAAATTGTGCTTCCAGTAGGGTTTGTTTTAAGAGAAAACGGATTTTTTTCTTTTTAATTCAGATCTGTTGCTTTATTCCTTTTACTCATTTTCCTGGCTAAGCTTTATCTCATTACAGAAATTAAAGACCTACCTTTCCTTTGATTATGATAAAGGAATAGGATATCTGAACAGTCAGATTATGAAAAAAAAAAAGTTTGCTGATGTAAAGTTGTATGATTCATATCAAGTATTTGTTGGTTTTTTCTTTTTTTTAATTGAGTTCTTTTATGACAACTATATAGTCAGAAAATTATATTAAGTTTATTTATAAAGAGTAATCTAATTTTAAAATTTCATTTTGAAAGAAAATTAACAAATGTAGAAATTTCAGGAATAATCTTCTGAAAGCGATTCACTAAACATGAAAAGATATGAATAAGAGATGCTAGTCTGCTCCTGGGGGCTGATAACTTTTGTGTAGAGCCATTGCAGTGTAGGATCTCTCCATGAAAGATTTCCTATAGTCAGAAAATATATAGAGAAGTGGTAGCGGATGAGAAGGGAAGATATGGGAAATCCAAGGCTGCCTTTGCCTCTGATGAACACTCTGCAAGCTGTAGTGGACATTTTCTCAAGTGCATGGGGTAATCTAATATCCCCCAGGAACCGCAGAGCAAAAAGTCCTTTGCCTGCACTTTGCAAACCCTAGGTACTCAATTGCTTCCCATTGTGTTTTGCTCATACAATTTTTTTCTAAGACAAACATTTGGCTTCATAAATTAACTGATGTCCCTGCCCATGGCAGGGGGATTGGAACTAAATGATCTTTAAGGTCTTTTCCAAACAAAACCATTCTATGATTCTGTGAGAAGAGTGAATATACATTCAAACCAGTAGGCACACATTTTCTTGATTATTAATAAAAGATGTTATTTTTCTAATATGAGCATCTGTCTTCTCAAAAAAAAAAAAATGTCAGATGAAGGAGATGATGGAGGGGAGTGAGTGTGATCCTTGTCACTTAACCACACAGAGCAGGTGCTCAGTCACTGTCACTTTATTCTTGGTCTTTACTCCTACCAGCAGATTTTGTCAGGTGGTTCGTTGTGTATATTTGGGATATTTCCCATAGTTCTTCATCTTCTCCTCATGGTTAGAAGTATGTTTCTGGTAGGAACAGCTTGTAAGAAAAAAAGAGCAGCCTCAGAGATCTTTAAAAAGTCAATGGGTCTTTGAGATAACAGGCTGAGTGTTGGCAGAGCTGCTCTGATGGCGATTTAACGGAGGAAAGGGGAAAAGGCCACTGTGCTTTTGTGACAGATGTCAAACATATCAATGATGGTAAGAAGCAAATCTGTTGTCTGATAACAGGAATGAGACAAGGCTTAGCAGATTACCTGCAATATCTTTACTTCTTATGTCTTTATGACAGTTTCATTTTCACAGTACAGGGATGGATGTAACTCTGAAGGAGAGGAAAAAAAAAGTCAAGTCAATTCCCCATTTGCAGCTGAAAGCTAATCACCAGGCAGTCAGCAACAGCAACAGCATTTGTTAATGTAAATCATGTGTTTGTTTGACACTGGGTTAAATTTATTGTGATGGAGTTAGAGATATTTTACTGAACAGAATTTTAAAAATGTAATTGCAGGACAGAAAACAAATTTAATCGTCAGAAGAAGCAGCTCAAGAACCCTTTGCAGTTTCAAACAGAGAGAAACTAGATAGAAGAGACTGTCAATTTGATCTTTATTATGATAAGGATTTATAATAGAACTAGGATTTATAATAGAACTAGCACTCCTGAGTGTTTCCTTGAATTAGCCAGATTTTCCAAAGCATTCAGTACCTGGCTGAAATAAAAGCCCATTCTGCAAAGAGCATTAAAATAAAGTGTTGAAATGTCTTTTCAACAACAAAAAGAAGGTGTTCTAACGCACTCTTTTTTTTTCCCTCTTTCCTTTCCCTCCCCTCCTCCAGAAAATATGGTTCCTGTGCTTGTGAGACAGAGAAATAGATTCAGCCCCTCCCCAACTGACAGAGAAACCCAGCTTTGCTTTTTCTTGCTGAGCGACATAGCTCTGTTTGCATGTTCAGTATGATGTAGACTAGACATCTTCAGTACATAACAAAGAAGATAAAACTATTTTGTGTGGGTGCCATAGATCAGTTTTGGAGAGGTGCTGCTGCCATAAGCCAGACTACCTGGCACTGTTGGGCTTTGGTGACCTCAGCAGGCAAAACAGCATCTCATTATTTTGCCTTAATTGCTCGATAAAGTTTATGGCTGGTCTGCACCATCAGAGCAGCAGAGAGAAGCCAGAATGTAAAGGCAGCCCTGTATCTTGATATTATAAAGTATATGACAACTTTTCTTATCCAGAAGTACTTAAAACCTATTTATGCAATTCAGTTCACTGTTTGGATATATTTGAAAGCAGCAAAAACAAAGTATTTTTTCATTTCCATTCTTCCCAAACATGATAATCTTGTTTACATAAGCACCATTTGAATTTACGGACAAATAAACCTTGAGAGAAGATTAATATGTCTCTGTGTGTGTGTTGCTAGTTCCAATGATGCCAAGCTGTAATCATCAAATTTGGAATAACATTAAATGTAGAATGAATGTCAGTATTCTAATGCAAATTTGAAGCTGATTAGCATTTCTAGTTTTAATAATATTAATAGCAGCAATGTTGGATGAAATAAAGTGATATTGTTATCTCTGTTCTATGCAAAAGTTCCCTTTTTTTATTTTTTATTGTAATTTTGTGTAAATTCAGAATCTCTTCAGATTCCCCCATAGCAGAACACATGGTCAGATCCTTTCCTTGCCCTTGCATTATTTTTCAGTACAATTTCTGAGGGAGTTAACTTGGGAAAGTGTGATAGAACTACATAAATGCCTGTATGGAAGAGACTGTGTATAAAAGCTGTATAAATAAAAGGTAAGAATTTTATAATGAATTTAATTCTTGCTTTTTTCTTAACCTTCTTATTTGAAGTAAATGTTTCAAAGTGCTAAGAAGCGTGATGCATCATTTATCTCTTTCTGCTAGATTCAGTGTAAGCTTTTAAGAGACATTTTTTACTAGTTAAGTACAATTTAAAAACATCTGCAGTTTTATCACACTTTATCACTTTTATCAATTTTCTCATTACGCATCAATGTTATAAGAATTAACTTGATTTCAGATTCTGACATATGAAAATGTTCAGTGACTGACATGACTGCCTTAATGCATTCAGTGTAAAAAAAAAATCTCAGGTTATTTATAATTTTATCACATTGAGGAAGAAATTCATCACTGCACGAAGCAGCAGAAAAAGTCTGGGCTTTGCCCTTTAGCTCTGAGTAACAAATTGTTTAAAGTAGATTATTAATAATTATGAGTCATGGCATGAGTTTAAGAGTCTAACGTCACTATTTAATCACATGTGGATTGTAGCCACTAAACAACATCATGCCTGTTTATCACTGTTTAATTATTTATCCCACAAGGATAATACTAACCAACAAGAGTAATGAAACACAATAGATAAGTTCAGCTCATTTATACTTTTTTGCATCTTCCACCCACCACTAAAACTGCACTTTTTAATAGCAAGTACTTTCTTCAAAGACAAAACTTGTCCATGTTCAAAATAAACTCAGTCAATATTAGCCTAAATAGGTAAAATTACGTAAGTGTAGCTTATTTAAATATTTTAAATTAAATTTATTTGTGAAAGAGTCTGGAAAATGGTGAAGGCAATAATCATATTTGTAGAAATGAAAAATGACAAAAAAGCATTAAACATAAGACAAATGACGCAATTACCTTAGTCAACCAAGTGAATGAGAGATGACAGGTAGTGCAGTACCTAGTAGGTAACCCACTAAGACAAAACTTTATTAATTCAAATTTCTAAATGCCTAGATTGCTTTGTTAAGCAAAATGGAAAATTAATTAAAAAATAAAAACAGTCATGACATTCAACTCCATTCAAACTGAAAATGAAGTGAATGAATCAGACCTTCTGGGAGAGAAAGAAGAAGAAAAAGGTCAGTACTAGACAGGCAAAAATGAAGTACAGAATTAAAGTTTTTCAGGCTCTTGGGTATTTCCAGAGTGATACATTTCATCAGAGGTCCACCTTTTGTAGCTTGTCTCAATCTAATGTCTTAATCACAAAAATTAGTCTTTCTCTCTTCTTACGTTTCTGTTTCATTTACTGATCATCTTCAACAAGGCAGCGTTGTGAAAAAAAATTATCTTGGAACTATAAATTTGAACATTGTGGGGAAATTTTTCAGAGCAG
>NW_010134247.1:0-9693 GCF_000699245.1 Pterocles gutturalis | reverse complement strand
TGGTACATTTCTCTTTGGAAATAAAATTCTCTCTTCACCATAGGCCCATAAACACTTTTCTCTTAGTTTAACAGGGTCTCTGATTTGCTGTCTGTCTTAAGATACTTCATGTGTTTAACATAAACTGTCTAAACACAGAGTCTTTTAGATAAAAGGCTGCTAGAGATTCTGAAGAATGTTTGTATGGCTGGCTGTTATTTCACAGATAACCAGAGTTTTATATACTTTTACTCATCTATGTAAAATTTATCATAACATAGATCCTTATTGTAAAATATTTGGCTTACAGTATATCCAATATTGTATTATATTTACTATAATGTACAAGTGTAACATATTAATATATGTATAAAACATAGTATATAATCCTAAACATATTATGAAATTGGACTATCTATATGAACAGTTCCCATGTTCAGAACCATTACAGTGCTTCATCCCATAATCTGGGGAGGCGTGGGGTCCTTGAATCCAATATAGACCATGTTGAAGCCAAAGAAGCGTGAGACATGATCTTTGCTGTACCCATGGAAGAATGTTTCCTTTTATCTCCTTTTACTTAACACAGATCATTGGCTTATAGATACAGTTTAAAATACATCAGGCTGCTCCCAGCTGTTTTCCTTCTGAAGACTGGTCTTTGGCATACAACCACACTGAACTCTATTTCTAGGAATGAACTGTCCCAGAAGAGGTTTGAATCACTTTAATTAATTCTAGGAAGAAGAGAAAAGCTGTCCTGGAAAGCCAGATTGCCTGGGAAGGCAGTTCTAAGTACTTTTAAAAGTTTCCAGAGTAGGAAAATCAAGGTTGCGTTCCATGTGCTAAGCATACACTTTTGTGTGAGGCTGATGGGAACCACTAATGGTCTAATCCTGCTCCCTTGTTCACTCTCACTGCTGTTCTGACAAGTCAGCCCATTACAGCCAGTAGGACTATTCCACATGAGTAAAGAAATACTTACTGCAGTTAAGTAGGACAGAAAAGGCTCTTAGTGGCTTTGCTAAGAGACCTATTTAAAAAGCAGTTAGCGAGGGTCCAGGACGAGTGTGCCAGAAAAATCCCATACTTCCAGTGAGAAATGTGCTAGACCCTGAGCAAAAAGGTCTGGAAATACTCTCATCACACATATTTAAAAACGCATCCTGCATTTTTCACGAAACCTTGATTTATTTATAACTCAGCATAAGACTATACTCCCATTCCCCACGTTCACTTTACCATACAGTTGTATGCAAGTATAGAAACAGAAATTATCAGGGTAAATATTGAAATATGTAGGTTTTAATTACTTATTAAGAATATATTATGTGTTTGTATTTAATGTTGTTGCTTTAGAAGAAATAATCAAGAGAAAATGGACCAACAGTGCCATATGTGCTTGAAGAAGTAGACAGTGGAAATTAAGATAATTTGGGAAAACCATATGTGAGATCAGAACTTGCTTTTTGTTCAAAAGTTCCAAATAAACAAAGAGGAGCAGATACTGAAAAGTTCACATGTATGTATTTTGAGGTGTTTGAGTTTGACCAGTGAGGATGAGCGTGGTTTTTAGAGTTTTTTGAGGTGCTTTTTTTTTTTTTTTTTAATTGAACTAGCTTTGATCCCAAGTCACACCTGTGAATAATCAGAGAGGAAAATGGCTCCCATCATACAAGTGGCATTAGCTTAATTTTCCTCTGGGAATAAGGAAAGCAACAATTTAAGCCTTGGTGGAAATGGCTGGGTGTTACACAGTTTTTCAGAAAGCTGCTTCTATGCTGCATTAACCCCAGCCTCCTGAAAAAAAAATAAGAGAATGAGACCTGCTAGAGGAAGAGTGCTTCTTCTCTATCTATTTTGTGAGCTCCCTAGTGCTCCTCAGTGTTTTGTGGATTAAAAACCAGAAGACATATAGATTGCATTTATAATTGAGTGGCACATTATGTATCATTAATAAATAGAGGGTGTTTACTTCACTGTGACATATATTTTTGTCGTATAGGCTACATATGAGACACGCGGTTAGAAACCCTCCTTTATGTCCAAACTAAAACAACAGCACTACACCTGGTAGAAATCCTTACCTGGTAGAAATCCTTACCTGGTAGAAAATAGTACCAGAAAGTGAGTTGTCCTCAAAATACCCTGAATACTGTTCCATGAGTTTGTCCACATATTTAGCAACTACTCCAACACTCAAGAAATTTTGGTTCAGAAGGAGTTCTTTTTTCTGAACTTAAAACCACAAGGACAGAGTCTATATATTTTTATTTTTTTTAAAATAAGCCTTGTTTCTTTAGAGGTGTAGTTGGGTTTCCTAGAGAGATATTAACTCCTGTTTGGCTTAATATTGATAGATCGTTTTCTAGGAATTCAATATCAAGTTAACCGTTCAAAGTTTGAGAGGTAAAAAAAAGGTAACACAGTACATCCTTTTGGTCCCAGAGAAACCTTCTGGGAAAGTCTGCGAAATGAAAAACCATTGATCCTATTTCTCTGTGATGAATAGGTGAGTGGAGAGCTGCAGTTTGGAGCTGCATTTCTGACCATTCAGGCAGTCTTTTTCATTGGAGAAGAACATTTAGCCACAGGCTGAAGTTCTACTGTACATTTTCTGATGTTAGCCGGTAGACAGGGAGTTTATTTTTAAGTCAGTGTGATCAATTGCACCTTAATGACAATGACAACTAATTCTGATCTCATTTTTGCAATTGCATTTACATTTACATTTACATTTGCATTTGCAAGGAAATGCAATTGCATTTCTTTTGGTGAAATGCCAGGAAAAATATGTGAATGCTGTAGTGCTTGCAAACAATCCACAACAAATAATTCACTCAGTGAGTTCAGAGTCTGTCTCTCAACCTGGAGTCATCATGAGTTGATTAGAGTTTCCTTGAATGTATTCATGATTAGACTGAACTTTGGTGAATTGTTTTCCTTTGTGGATTAACTGTCAGCAATTAACTGCACGCCTGAATCTTGATATTTAGCATTTGAGGTGTGTTAATTTGTGGTGATATCTTTCTTTTTCTGCCTGTCTCCAAAGGGGATGGGTTGGAAGACAGCATGGAGGAAGAAAAGTTTATTAAACAAATATGGGATTTTGTGAATAAGGAAGATTTTTCTTTTTTTTTTTTTTCCAGAAGAAAATGTTTCCCTCCTAACTAGAGCAGAACCAGACATCTGTTATGCAAAATAAAGAAGATTGTTTCCTATTAGAAACAAGGGAACGCTGACCAGGTGCCGAGGAGCCATCAGGGCAAATAAAGAAATCTGCCAGGAACTGCAGACACTGGTCTGGACAGACTTCGTCTCTGGCAACAAAACATGGTGGTATCTTACTTCTGCTTATGTAAAATATTTTAAACATAACATAAATTAATAGAAATAATGAAAATCTCGGTTGTCTAAGGTGGGCTGCACTTCCATACCCATTTTTGTCTTATCAAAGCCAGCACTGGCTCTGAGTTTAATGAGAATTAACTCATTTCTTGCACTAACATTTCCATTATTGTTTTAGAAAAGCAAAAGAAATGTTCTGCTGTGACAATATTTACCAGTTTGTTTCTATTTAAATCATACATTTTCCTTTGCATCTACTTCTATTGTCAGGCTTTCTTGAATCCTAACAGAAATAGTTATTATGTCATTTTATTTACAGTATTAACATTTTAAAATAGTATGCCAAAATAATTTGGTCTTATCTTTAATTTGGGATTCACTTGAATCCTTTTCAACCTATGTCCAGCTGAATTCTGTCCAGATCATACAGCTTATGTTTATCAGATACTATGAAATAAATGTTGCCTTTAAGAGGCATGCTGCTGTTGTTTTCATCCTTTCTTTTCACTCACTGAAGATCACATGTATTTATTTTCCTTCTTCTCTGTGAATTACTTTCTCTGATTCTACTCTGTTATTACTTTTTTAGGTATGAAAAACTCAGTAAAATTGCTGAAACATTTCCAAAAGAGAAACACTTGGGAACAAAAACATCAGAGTTTCTGAAGAGCCAGCTCCATTGCAGAACAGTGGTAAGCTCTTCTCCATAATTTTGCTGTGGGGGTGGGAGTGATTTTTTTTTTCCCTTTGTGTTCCCTGACTCACAGAGTATTTTGATAAAGTGCATAGAAAGAGGAGAAGCGAGGGCACAGACTAGCTATAAAAGCTGTACCTGTATTGCAATGAAATGCAAGTTCTTCTGTATGAAATATGTCCTGAGCAAGGCAGAAGGGCTGAGACCCAGCCGTGCACAAACTCCCGTGCATATATACTGGATTATGAAACTCTTCTTATCATAAATATAATATGGGCAGCAGCAGCCGCCAGCGGTGCTGGGGAGCCCACAGCGAGAACGTGGTGTTTAATATCCTCTGGTGGATCTATCACCTCTTTTCTTAGTCCTTTCTTACCTCATTTAAACAATTTATGTTATGCTTGTCATAGTCAAATACCAGCTTAACAACACAATAATGTGAAATGGACCACTACCAGCACTATTTGTTTGCCTGAGGAAGCTTCAAACTCCTAGAGAGTGCAATACAATAATATAATATTGTAATGTAAGAGTAATATGTAAGCATGTATATTAATGCATAATAATACATGATTCTGTATAAAAATACTATACTTATTTTTTTTAAAAATCTACTGCTTTAAAAATATATACTTATAATATTATTACATATATATATCTCCAGGTAGGAAGAAAGTACAGAGGATTTCATTAAAACTAAAAAGCCAAAAGAAAAACATCTGTAAGAGTAAAGCTCCATTATCCTGGTTCAAAAAAACAAGAGGACAGAATATTTATAAATTCTTTGTGGGCTCTAGATAACAGAGATGTTCTGCACAGAATAAGGGCTACATGGAGAAAGGTGAAATGAGACGGAAGACAGTTTAATTGAATGTATATCTGACAAAATTGTTCCTCAAGTGATTGATGAAAAATGACTGGTTAAATCTCTTAATTAATCAATTCTATAACAAGAAATAGTGTGGTGGCACAGTTTCATTTTTGTAGTACTTGGTGTGTTTGCTTTAATTGTGAATTTATTGCCAAAATAAACCTGAAAAGTAGATAAACTGGAAATAATTCATGTTTAGCAAACTAGAGGTTACGACTAAAGTACCTCTAATATACACTTTTTCTTGGGTATGTACAACACACATTGAAGCAATAACAATCACAGAAGAGAAATATAATCCATAAAATACCTTCAGATTGTATTAGCGTTATGCAGTGGATCAAAAATGTTATTGAAGTAAATTCATAGCCTTTGATGGACTTACATCATAGACAAGTTCAGTTCAGTGTATTTAATTTCCACTGTGAGTATTGAACTGGAGAAGGGTGTTTAAGCTCGTAATTGGCACACCAATGTATGAAAGAGAAGTAAACATGCTATTAATTGGGAACTAAATATTGACACATAGATTAAATTACATCAAAACATTAAATGTAACTTGCTTAATGCACTATCAAGTATCCAAATATTGTGTATATAGAATTGTAATTATATGCTTGGATTCTGAGCTAATTATATGGCAAGAAAAAACTAAATTTTTCCAAACACTTGAGACTGACCTGTCTTTACCCCGACAGAAGTCGATGACAAAGCAGAATTAACCAGCTTTGTGTTTTGTCCCAGCTATTACAATTCGCCACAAGGAACAGTTGCGTTGGTGCTCATATCTGAAAACATGGGCTTTCCATTAGCATACATGGTACTCTATTAAACTGTCACATTAAAAATATCCTCAGTTTATGTTTCAGTGTTGTACTTTATTACAGGAGAAAGCAGTGTCACTGAGCATCATCTACTACAGATTTAGCATTTGTCTTTTGATTGCTTTGTGTCAGGCATGCAAAATCAAATTCTTGGCAACCTTCAACCAACAAGTTTGGTAAGAGTAACTTTTTATAGCATGTACGAAATGTAAGCATAGGAAACGAAAGCTCTGAGGAAGGTACAAAGGCAGATTGTAATTTGCTCAGAAGTATTGGTAGGAGAGGAAACAGAAGGGAATAAGAAGCATTAATCCATTTCATTGGGTATCCTGCTTCACGTTATGCTTCCAGAATTCCGCCTCCTTCAGAGACATCAACCCTAACAGAATATACTCATTTCAATCCCTATCTCAGTTTGATAAGATTCATTAAAAGCTGAAAAATTAGCATGCTGCTTGCCTTAGAACCACGTGACGGAAATAAGTTAATACCTGTGGGTACAAGTGGGAGGAAGAACAGTTTTTGAATGAAAACACTTCAGTATAAAGAAAAACAACTATATAGTTTTGGCATATAGGGGTTTTTTTTTGCGGTTTTGTGATTTTTTTGTTTTTGTTTTATTTTTTCCCTGGGAAACACTACTGAGTTATTTTAAAGGACTTTTTAGAGGACATAAAGGTCTCGTGCTTTGCCTTTTGCTCAGGGTGTATTCACAGTAGCTGAAAAGTTATGCCATTAGGGCATAAACAGGTATAGGTTGTTATTGCATTGAGAGTTTAAGCTCTGCCCATGTAGCTGATGCAACAAAAATGTGTAATTTAAATATGGTTTTATAGTGATAACTGTTATACTAGAAATCAAAGTGATATTATGTTAAAACCTATATAGATCCTATTATCATAATCACAGGTCTTGAAATACCTTTTAATAACTACTTTCAAATGCTTCTAATCACAGATGATGATTGCGTGTGTAAAATAAATATGCATGCATGCATGTATGTGAAGATGAAAATAATTAGGATAAATAAAGGAACTTACACAACAAGGGTAGACATAAGATTATGTCTGGTCCATTAAAGGCTGTGAATATCTGCCCATTGACTTCAATTAGCTTCGAATTAGGCACTTAAACAGCAGGAAGCAAATGGAATATTCTATTTGATTATCCTGGTCAATGAGCAATGAATGCATAAAAATAACCATCCACGGACCCCGGTGGAATTGACCTCTCTAAA
Organism: Pterocles gutturalis; assembly: GCF_000699245.1. NCBI lineage: Eukaryota > Metazoa > Chordata > Aves > Pterocliformes > Pteroclidae > Pterocles > Pterocles gutturalis. Next base: position 2,740 of record NW_010134247.1, on the reverse strand, counting down.
CTAAGCTAAAGAACAGCAACTTTTCACAATGTTATTCTTACTTATTTTTTTTCTGATCAAAGCATTCTGGGTATTTCAGAGGTGTAGAAGAACCAGCTTCTATGATTACAATGAATTTAGGTTCAGTTTTAAGGTTGCAGAACAGGGGTTCACAAGAACACATTAGTAGGATTGAAAATTTATTTTAAGGGGATATTTTTTGATGGTTTCAAATAATTTTCCACTACAAAGCCTGGAAGAAGTGCTGTATGCTCATGAACACAGCCAGCAGCCAGGTTAAATGGAAAGGCATAGATTTAGGGACTTTAATCCAAGCCTGCAGGGTGTCCCCACCACCTTCTGCAGAGGTTAAGAGAAGTGTCGGATGAGTGACCACAGTGCTGCGGGTGAGAGGAGACCCAAACCAAACCTGGCACAAATAATGTTTAATGGACTGAGATAGATAGTGTTTGGGTTATAAACAGATCAATTTATCAAATTTACTAAAACTAAGTCAGTGATTAATTGGGGAATTTGGAGCCCTGCCAAGTCTTGCAGTCTTGACAGGAATCTTCTCCACGCTCTCCAGTGCCAGCCACAGCCAAGGTGGTATCTCATACTGTTTTCTTGACCGACCACTTTGCTGTCTTCAGGGCCAGTGGTTGATGCCAAGAGGTTAATTCACCCAGGTGCCTTGCTGCTGCTGCCTCCAGTATCAGTGGTCACTGTCCCAGAACAACAACCCACAAGAAAACAGGAGCTTTCAGGCTGATGAAAAGTATCTTTCTCTGTCCTCTGGAGTGGTTTTCTTATTCTGCATTTTTTCTCAGACTCATTCTTTGCTTATTTTGCCACCTCTTACCCTCTGCTGAAGTGGTTTTCTATTTATCCCTGACTTTTCCGTGCAGTTTGGACACCTCTGGATCTGAAAAATATGACTAATTTGTGACAATTGCTGCAGGTCTCTAGCAGGAGAGAAAATATTAATTACTGCAAGCAAACCATATTTTTGGGGGGGCTTTCTTAATCTGAAGTTGATCCAAACCACAAAATTTTTGGTCATGGTTTAGAGAAATATGTTTTTGATGCCGGCCGGAAGGAACAATATTGGAGGACCCCTCTGTTTTCCACTTCTAAATATATCTGAAGGTATCAGAAATGACCAGCGCTCCCAAGGAACACTGAGAACAAAATAAAATAGAAAAGAACCTTGGTTATCATTCACAAAAATATCAGTGTTGTATCTAATTTCACCAAGGGCAAAGTGTACAAAACAGTGATTAAACTGCAAAAGAAACATTATTACGAAACTTGACTTCGTATTATACAGTACTTTGACACGATTGCAAGAACAAAGGCATCTTGCCACATGTACAATTTGATCTACAAAACATCGAGAACTGGAAACTTTTAAATTAGATTATGCCTTAAAGACTGTAGTATAGGAAATCACAATATAATAATTTTGTGGTTTGTTGGGTTTTTTTACTTCTTAAGTTAACAAGTACATTGAAAGTAAAAGGTCAATAGAAGACGAGACAGCTGCTGGGGTAGATGAACTAAATGACTCTTTGAAAGCTCAGAGCTCCAGCACTAGCAGCCTACCTCTGGCAGGCAATGCCAAAGGAAAACAAATATGATTAGGTGCTTTCGACCATCAGTCTTGCAAAACACCCGGGGAAGCACTCCCTACCCCTCCCGACACCCTCGAGCAGGGATGCTTGAGCAAGGGGAGCAAGCAGGAGGAGTTAGAGGCTGTGATCAGCCTGAGTGTCAGCAGTTGGGATTCTCCAGCTACAGAAGTTGGAGGAGTTTTGCATCTTGCTAGATTCAGCTGTGTTGGCCTGAGCAACTATGCAGAGTAAGAGAACCTCTAAGTAGAGAATATGTAGATAAAGAAGTGTAATGTCAGCTCAGAAACGTGGGCCATCAGGATGAAGAATAGTGACTAACAACCAGTCCTGAACTCACACCTGCAGTGTTTGAGGAACGATGGGCCACCTGGAGTAAAATATCATTGATGTATTTTACAATAACAATTTGCATATTGATTAAAACCCATAATTTAGATTGCCTCAGGTTTGCTCTGAGCTGTTATACTGATACCTGGCAGCCTCTTAACTCTGGATGGAGGAAAATTACTTGCACTGTCAATAGCTGTTTACCTATATTAAAATAATTAGCAATCAGAGTGTACTCCACTGCCTTGCATGCAGGGAGTCTAATTAACTTTCTCCTTTGGATTTATATATCCACCAACAAATAAATGGAAAGCCATCCCACATCCCCCATCATGGAAATGTGTCTGTCTTTATTTCAGAAAGGCAAACACCAGTTCAAACAAGGACACGCTTTATGTCAGAGATTTGTCATTGTATCTTTTCGGTGCACCATGCCGTATTCAACACAGAGCATTATTCAACATGTTACACCGAGTGATGCACTGCAATGACAAAGTGTTAATCTCCATTAAAAATTTAAAAGACATACAGCTATTTTCATCTGGGGAAGCTGCTACTGATTCATCTGCAGCCCTTCCCAGCTGAGGCAAAGTGGCAGGCATATCTCCCAAGCTATTACAAATTACTGGAGAACCATCTTTCAGTTCAACTTCCAGCAGCAGAAGCTGGAAAGTAAAATTGCTTCATAAAAAGATGAAGTCCAGTGCTCTTTTTTTTGCTCCTTAGTATATTACTAAAATGAAATAGCATGACTTTCCCATTACTTGCGGATGATTACAGAATCACAGAATCACAGAATC